>NC_022018.1:2312300-2346981 GCF_000317375.1 Microtus ochrogaster | reverse complement strand
CACACACACACACACACACACATACACAGAAACCTATCCAACTAAAAGAGATGTTAGAGACTATCTAGTCTAATTTTTTTTTCCTACAACCTTCTTATAAATTTAAAATCACCACAAATCTCTGTTGGACTTTTTCTGTACACAACGCGCTGGCCAATATATGTGGCTCTACGGTGTCCTCTTGAGCATGTCCAACTTAAACATTTCAAAATTCTTTGAAAACCTAGTCCACCTTGTGAGACAATGTATCTCATCAGTCCTGGCTACTGACAAGGCTTTCTGGTTTTGAACCTCAATGTATTTCTCTGCAACTGTCACTCAATGGCCCAGGGATTCCCCTTAGGTCCAAATAGGGTGACCCTTCAAAGACCATGGGTTCTCTTTCTCAAAGTGTTTAACCTGAGGGTCTCTGATCCATGACTGAATTGCTGTGGTTCAAACCCTACAACGGTTAGGTCTGAATCTCCTGGACTTATTCCACATCCTCCTTGAAGCACAAATTATAACTTAACTAGCATACCTATTCAGCAAGGGAAGTCCCCCAAAATCATGTAAGCATGGTCAGCGCCTTTCTGTTTGTGTAGAAGAAAGAAAGTCTGTGTGTCCATGCATGTGGGCATGTGAATTGAGATCAGGTGTACCTCTGTGTTTCTCCTCAGGAATCAGCCACCTGTGGTTTTTTGAAAATGGGTCCCTCACTGGCCTAGAGACTGTAGGTTTCATAAAGCTGGCTGGCCAGGAAATCGTTAGGGTTTTTCCTTTATCTACCAGTGTTGGGACTTAACACGTATGTCACCACCCCAAGTTCTGAACACAGGTGACCTCAGGGCCCCATGCTCCTTACTGACAGCTGTTTCCCAGCTCCAGTCTCTTTTAACAGAAGAATGACCTTCACAGTTTTCTGTGGTTGTGGTGAATGTTCTCTTGCCAGACACTTCCATAGCTCCAGTTTAGCCTGTGTCTCATCAAAAGCTTTTTCCTGCATTTGTTCAAAGTTCACATTAAGACCTCAGTTTTATCTAATGCTAAACAAAATCATTCTTAATAAGGAATTATAGGATTCTCCCCACAGGCTCCTTTTCTAGAAAAATTTGTCAGTTATGATAAGCAATAGTCTATCTCTTTAAAGGCAAATTTACATACATATTCATTACTGACAGGAACATAACCTGCACACCTTGCTCTTTCGCGTTCTCTATGGATACCAGGTTTCCTTTAAGTGCTATGCAAGCTTTTCGTGCATCTTTCCAGTTTTTCTTTTCCTCTTCAGCAAATCCAAAAATTTTAAAGCACTATGGAAGGGGAGGACAAAGCAGAGGTTTTAGCCATGGATAACAAACTTCAAATCAAGGAATCAAATTATGCATGAAATCATTGCTAAATACAATTTTCTCAGGACCAAAAGAGGATTAAAAAAAATAAGTCAGCTTAATAAGCCATAGATTTTCTTTACAGAGTTTTACTTTCCCCTTGAGATAAAGGGTACAACTCTTTCAATAATACCTCAAGTATTTACTTTCCATTTAGAATCTGTGATAGGAATCTCCAGTTTTTCTTATAAAAATCATCCTAGATTGATGGAGTGTGAAGAAGGCAGGAAGACTGGCATCTGTCACTGTTCCACAATGAACAGCGCTGTTGGGGTTTGGGGGGGGGATGCTCCCCATAGGCACTTGGTCCCCAGCTGATGGTACCAGTTTTTGAAGAATATGTAGTCTTTGGGACATGGGCCCAGCTGGTAGCTGTAGGACACTAGAGGTAGGCCTTCAGGGTACAGCTGGACCTTCTTCCAGTCCTTTGCTTTTCCGTCTACTAAGGTGTGAGGAGCCTCTACCATAAGCTTCCACCTCCATGGAGTCATTTTGCTCCACCTGCTCTGCTCTGATAGACTCCGTCCTCTAAGTAGGGAGCCCAAATCTCTCTTGTTTCTACTGCGTATCTTGTTACATCAACAAGAAAAGCAACTGATACCAATGCCAAGACTGAGATTAGCTTCCCTGATACCTTGTTGTTGTACAAATGCCAACCTTCCTTGCAGCCCCCTGGTGTCGGGGGTGTGGTAGGAACGGCGGTGGCATTGATGCTGCTGTTATGTCGCTGGCAGATGAAGTAATTTGGAAACCCACAGTTGATGTCATTCCAGAATCCTGCAAAGGAGAAGAGCTAAGGTACATCTATATGCTCTTAGGTAGAACATATCTTCAAAGACACAACATCCAAGGAGTCTCAAAAACATGGTTCTGAATAAATTTCCCTTACTTTTTTTATACATTACTAGGAGAGCCTTTGAAATCTCTCTCACATTGTTCTGCTTAGCTCATAAGAGTTCATTTTTTGTAGAAAGGTTCCTATGTGCTGAGAAGGATCTTGGTGTTGCAATATATTATTAAATTATTAATTATCAATAGTCAAAATACTTAGTATGTGTTCAGCTATAGGTGATACTTTATATAATCTTGTCAACAAAAGAGGAATTGCATCAACATTCCCATTTCATGGGATGAAAAAGACTAGAGAGAGAGAAAGGTCGTTATGAGCACAGTTTAGGTCTTTTCCTCACATAAGAACATTAAAAATGTCTCACAATTTGGAAGAAATAGGATGATGTGTCATTTTTTAGCTGACTCATGAGCATCCTGATAAATTTACCTTTGCAAACTGAACCGTTATCTTGATAAAATTGGGAGTCTCTGTTGTGTTCCTACACAAGTGCACTGCCTGTTACTGTTAACCTGAAGATACAAGGAATGCAGCACACCACACCCCAAAGCAAGTTCAGTAAGATGCGTGCATGTCCTACCTGAGTTTGTGTACATGGTAACACAGTTCTCATCATCGTTGGCGAAGTTGGGTTCCCCTGTAGCCCAAGCCACAAAATCTACTTTGCTTCCATCCATCCAACTAGAAAAGAAAATTGAAGCAGTTTTCATCAGTTCAGCCACAAAAGCGACTGGCTACAACTTAGAGATGGGGAGGACAGTGCATCAAGATGAAGGGAGCATAGCATGCTTAACAAACAGAAGGGGAACCGAGAGAAACTAGCAGGAACTCCCAAATGCCTGTCCTTGGCATCCTTTGTGTTCCTCTGCAGTGACCCTGATACATTCAGGTCAAGTTTTCAAACAACTACAGTTAGATTTAATCTTTTAAACTATAATCTGTCTTTATTTGGGGACTCCATACTCCACTAAAGAATCTACTAAGAAGATGCCCCAGAATGGTGTGAATACTGAATGCCGGTCCACTCTCTTTGTTCTCCTCAGAACAAGCTCCTGATAGACCTGAAGAGGTATATATGTTTATGTATATGTATATGTATGTTTGTGTGTGTGTGTGTATAGTACACAATGACTATTTTCATAAGTCACAGAAATTCGAGGCCTCTGAAAACTGATAAGAAGATAAATCACAGCAATCAGCCCTCTTATTTTAGAGATGATCAAATGGGTGTTCTTCCATAGGGACATCCAATGTCTTATATCCTAGAAATTACAAGCTTGACTTTAGGTCTCCGATGGTCAAAGAGAGCCAATCAAAGTCACACAGAATGTATGTCACTAAGACAGCTGTATGAAGAGCAGATAGACTCATGTGCTCTTTAAATTCAGGAGAATGTATTAATGAACATAGAAAGAAATCCCCAAAATATACTAGTTCCCTCCTTCCAGTTCAGCAATTCATGATCCTGGTGTCTAAGAAAGCAGCAAGTCTGCTCTTCTGAGAGGAGAGTTTCACAGTCAACTCGAATACATTGCTGTAAGTTGGAGCAAAGAAAAAGGGACATTCAGTTCTGTGTACCAGCACTGGTCCAAAAAGGATTGCAATTTTAAAAATAAATGTAGTATTCACCTCTATTTACCACATGTTCTTAGTCAATGATTTATTGATGGCTGAGGACCCTAAAATAAAGACTAGCTTTATGAAGTTAAATCCAATTTTGTGCTTTTTGATAATTAACAACAATGGAATTCTTAATACAATAATCTTAAATGGGTTTCCTTTCATGTTTTAGAGGGTTTTACTTTTTGAGATTCAGATTGCTATAAAACTTTTAATGCATTCGGCAAGAAAGAGTCTCAAAACAATCCCTAGGTGTTTACTGGTTCTCCATCATAAAGCGCTTTAGCCTGATTTACTTACATGAACTTTTTATCCAAGCTGATCAACAAGCCAATAAAATACGGTGACTGTCCGCCATTCTTGTTCATCTAGAACATGAAAGTTTGCATATACAGTTTACAGTCATCTACTAAACAGCTTCTCAGATAAAAGCTACACATGTGCTTTCCAAGGAGGATCTCATGCAGAAATACTGTAGAATTATATGCATGAAGATGAAAAGAGTGTTCTCACAATGCAATAATCTCCATTTTCAAAGCAGATGTCTTAAGTCATTCATTATAATGCCAAATGTTTATTACAGTTGATGGCTAGAAACCCTTTAAAAATAGGCAATGGAGAAAAAAATGTAGAGCTCAATAAAAATCAAAACAGCAACAACAACAACAACAACAAAAGGCAGAGGGGGCCAAGAGGTGATGGCACATGCCTTTAATTCCAGCACTCAGGAGCCAGAGGCAGGTGGATCTCTGTAAATTCAAGGCCAGTCTAACCTACAAGAGCTAGTTCCAGGACAGGTTCCAAAGCTACAGAGAAAACTTGTCTTGAAAAACAGAAAAAATAAAAAATAAATAAATAAAAATAAGCAGTTGGATTTGTACATCAAAAGTAACACTTTTTCACACCTAAGGATTTAGTATGTAGTATCTTTTCCTTTGTGCAACATTAGGCTGTATCCTGAGAGTTTCAAAGCAAAGCATATCACAAAGATGATAATGTAAGCTATATCTTCCTATCTTTGATGGCAAGCGAACTTTTCCTTTAAATACTGATAAATTCATTTTCTGCTATTCTCCCCACTTCCTCTCTGGCAAATGATAAGGAAGTTACATGTAGTGTTCTGTTTGTGTTTTTGTTTTAGTCGAAAGTTACTCAACCAAGCACAAGAGGAAAACATTACCCTTTCAGGAATAGCTGACCATCTGGATACAACTGAGGTTTTTATAAGAATAATAAAACTGCACTCTCTGTTCGCTAATAATTTTATCCTAGAAAGATAGACTTTTAATTAGTAATCATACTGCTTATTATGCATGTGGTCTAGGATTGAGACATAATTAGTTAAGATATAATCCTTGAAAATTAAATTCACAAACTCGAAGGGATTGTCACAATGCTTAGACTCATGGCCCTGTCTCAAGGCCCCAGGAACTTTAATCATTTACCCTCAACTTCAAATTTAGTACATAAAATTGAAAGTACATTCTCAGGTACCAAATTCAGAGATTATCTCTCTTTATAGCCTGCTATTCTCAGGTACGAGTTTCAGGAATCATCCTTGTTTATAACATGTTGTTCTAGGGTATGAGTTTCAGGGATCGTGCTTGTTTATAACATGTTGTTCTCAGGCACGAGTTTCAGGGATCATCCTTGTTTATAACATGTTGTTCTAGGGTACCAATTTCAGGGATCATCTCTGTTTATAGCACGTTCTCCTCTTAACCACGCTCTTACATATTTCCACAGGAACTTCTTTTCACTTTCACTTTTAATAGTAGCAAGATCACCAAAATTCTTCTTGCAAAATGCCCGTGCGTTGTCCATGGTTTCCTTCTCCTTGCTAAAATAATACTGATAGTCTTTGTAAATAACCCATCCATCTGCAGTAACCGGTGGATCTGATGAAAGAAAGTCATAGGAAAAGACGATATTTTTTATTTAGATAAATTAAAGAATATGGTAAGTAGGGGAGAGAGCTATAATATGAACCACTGTCAGACTCCAGAATATGCAAAATGTCTAGGTCAGGGGTAGACTGATTGGTCCATGTCAAATACCTATATCTACCTTCTGCCAATTCTATAAAGACTGACCTGTTTGTCTTCCTAAGTAAGACCCATGGGTCGTTAGTGGGTAAAAGAACTCGTGGCATTACTCTCATTGGCAGGAAAGACTAGCTAGGAAGACGAGGTGCCTGCAATGTTTGAAGATCAAAACATGAAGGCTATGAAAACTCAGATTTCAACCCACTACAAAAAATGACTTTTTAAACATTTATTTATTTATTTATCATTTTATCTTTATGAGTGCTCTGTCTTCATGCACACAAGAAGGGAGAAACAGATCCCATTACACCATGTGGGTGTTGGGAGTTAAACTCAAGACCTCTGGAAGAGTAGCCAGAGCTCTTAACTGCTGAGTCATTTTATTCACAGAAGAATTGGAGTACCAAGCAGTTCCTTCATGAAGAAAGAGGCTTCTAAGACTTCTTTCAAAGCATGGAATTTTATGTTTCTATATTGCAAAAGGTTACAAAGACATTTACGGCCTAATTCTAGGCGCCTATGTACATCAGATTACAATGTAAAGGACTTGCAAATGTGAGTATATGGATCCTGAGAAGGAAAGATTATCCTGGATTATCTCGGTGGGCTTTAAATCTAATGCAAGAGCCCTCAGAGAAGGATGCTGCAGAAGGTAAGGTCCAATTCACAAGGAGGCAACGCGACAGCTGAACCAAGAAGCTACAAGGCTGGTTTGAAGAAGGAACCAGAGGGCATTTAGAAAAGAATTCAAGGAACATAGTGAAGGCAACTGACCAGAACCTCTGGAGAGTGTGGTCCTGTGAGTGAAGGGTTGTGCTTGGACTCAGAAGAACCGATTTCATATTCCTGACTTCCAGAACTTTCAGTGAATAATGGTGCTATTTGAGGCCATCAAGTTACAATTCATTGGTTGTATGCCTGAACCCCGGACTTGACTCATGAAGTCACAGGAAATTGTGTGAGCAGGGCAACCGGTATGTGTGTTCTGCTCTCTGGAGACAAAACTCCAGCCTTCCATGAAATTCTCTACAATACTAAGATCTCTGCCTGCCATCTCCCAGGATACTTTTTTTTCATTAGAAAGGGAAAGGAGTCAGAAAAGTCTATAATAAACAAGTCAGAAAACACAGAGACACCTACTGTCTTGAGGAGCGGGTGTGGGCTCAGGTAGCAATGCTTTCCCTGTAAAATAAAAACAATATATAAAGTCACCAAGCATCTGCTAGTAACCACTCCTTGAATTTTCCTGTGTCAATAAAACCTTGACAGTTTTCCACACTTGCCCCCATTCTTCCCTCTGATCCACATCACACTGTGGGGAAGGAATGAAAGGAAAAAGGAAGAACTGAAGTTTATATAAATTGAATAGTGGCCACCATAAGTGGGAAGGCATTTCCTAGGGCCCACATAGTGCCATATAAAGGAAATAAAAGAATATTAATTTTAGAATCATGGAGCCCAGTTTCCAATCCGAAGCACAGGATTAAACTGTCTTCATCCCAGCACCTCCAATTACAATAAGGGATTACCAATGTCTGTAAACAGCACAGAAAAATTTAAACTGTTGATATGTGGTCAGTGTTCACTATACAACAATTTCCCACATAGACATTTTTAGTAGTGGCTAGGAAATAATGTACAGTTCATTATCTAAAAACATTTGATGTGAGTCATATATGGATAAGTCACAAATATATTCTTCTTAAAGAATCTTATTCTCATTAAATGTATATCGTACTGGAATTTTTAAAAGGTATCTTTTTCTTTCTGGATTTTGTTGGAATATGACAAAAGGGCACGGGTAATAACCTCCTAGATAACATTTCTCTATCTGCCAGAGTAAAACAAAACTACTAACAACACAAAAAGATCACTGCGAGTCACTGGCAGGAGGAGCCCCTTCTAAAATGCAGCCCACTGAGTCCTCTGGAAACTCAGGACGCTAATCCCAAATGGGGAACCATGTGCATACAGCCAGCAGAGGGCAGTACAGAGTAGGCCTCTTAACTGTACAATGAGGGCAGTGGCCATGATTCCCCAACAGCAGAGGGCAATGTGGTTCTGCTCATCTATTGAAATAGGGTCAACTAGGTACGTTCTGAGTCCCGGGTGAGTTTCCCCATTTCCTGCTTTGTCCTAACCCAGCTCCTCTGGCCTCAGTTCCTGACCTGGCTTTGTGGTAATTTCCAAGTCACCTAAATAGTAATACGGTGCGTCCCGTAACACCAGGGACCTCCTCACACTGCTGGTTCCTAGTGGGTGTTTTGAACATTGGAATATTCTGACTTGAAGGGGGCATCTTCCTGAGTCAGGGATAAAGTAGACGATCAGAGGGTGAAAGTTCCAGAAAGCGAAACTGCATTGCCTTCCTACACCCACTCGCCCCTGCAGCGGCAGAGTGTGGCCAGAGTCCCAGCTGCTGTGGGAACCTTTCTGAGGACATGACTCTTATCCAGGATTCTCGGGTGGCCTTTTGATCTTCTGTTCCTTTGGAACATTTATCTGTACTCAACGCCTTCATTCTTATCCTGTGAAATAAGGGCCTGACACTTCCCTGATGCTGGTATTTTTGTTTGTTGTTTGTGCCAACGGAGGGAACATATGGGGGTGTCAAAAAACTAGCTCCGCGATCTAAGAGAAGGGGGGAAGGGTTTGTACCTTTTTGTATCTGACAAATCCAGTTGCTGAGGTGCTCACAGTTAATATCATTCCAGGACATCCCGGGGTCGCCTTTCAGTTCACCACAGTATTCAACATTTTGATAATTATTTGGCTCACCATAAGCCCAATTTTCATAGGAAACCTATATGGGAAACATTATACTCTATCTTAACCACAAAGCCAGGGCGTTATGCTGCGTGAGAAACATTAGGCTGCAGATATTAACCATATATATAGCACATCAGTGCAAATCCAAATGGAAAAAATAGATGTTTGAATTTTTTCATCCATTTGCTTTGGACTTTTAGCTCTGGAAGAACATTTTATGGACATGTGTGAGGAAGAAAGAGCTTTTATTACACGGAAACTTTTGAAGCTGACTAGAGCAGGGAATTGATTCTTAGAACATTTTCTTTATTCTCATTAAACAGAGGTGGATGCAGGGGCACAGAAGGGGGATTTATATAGAGGAAAAAGTTAGCAAGAAACTCCCACTTCTCAGCCAGCACTTGTAATTTCCTAGATTTACAGGCCATTCTTAAGGGATGGTATTTCAGTAAGTTGTTGGAAGCTTTCCCTCTATTACACAGGCTACAGAAAAATAATTAACTCTTCTTAAAGAAGAAAAGGGGCTTATAAAGTGTGGCTGACAGAACAACCAGCCTTTGCCAAAATGAACAAGCGAAACACGCGGGGGCCCTGCGTTGGGTAATTTGGGTTTTGATAGTTTTCAGTGTCTGAAGGGTTTTGGATCAAATATTATGATCTGTTTTCTATAAACACAAACATGGAATCCAAACATCAATGCAACTACCAAATAAACCATCTCACTAAGTACTTGAACGATGCTTGTGGGCTCTGAGGTGGCACTGATATTATAAAATAGCCTTTCCCATGATGCCCAGGGCTGCTAAATGTTGCCAGCAAAAGCCAGAGCTCCCCACTTCTCAAATCTGGAGAAGTGTGACTGACTCTAACGGCTACCAAAGCTATGGTGCTACCAAGTCCAATAGTGCTGAGCTAAAGGCAGCTGCAGAACAGCTGTGAAGACATTCAACTACCTACATGCTGGGTTTGTATAGACTGGAGCTATTTTATAGAAACTGGTGATATGACTTTTCATTCTTTATGGCATTTTCATCCCCTTAGCCACAGCTATGCTTAGAGTACATGGAGACCAGGCCTGGGCAGTGAGTGTATACTGCACCTGTATTTATTTTGCATCAAAAATTATCTTAATTGCTTACCTTGATAAAACATCAGTTAAGTCAAATGATGATATCAAAATAAATACATTACCAGGTGAGAAAATGATACATTTAAAACTACTTACAGGAGAACCATCGCTCCAGGTGAACCCCTCTGAAGGACTTCCATAGGTCAGTCCCAACCAAAACAGCTCATGGTAGCTTCCACTGGCCCTGTAACATACAGAGGAAGTACATGCTGTGTTCTGAAAGAACTTTAGTCATTCAAAAGACTACCAAGAGCTGATAGGTACCTCTGAAACACGTATTAGATAATACATAAGCAAAGAGATTAATTGTCCACTTGATGGGTTCTAGAATCATCTTGCAAACAAGTCTCTGGTCACATCCACGAGGGATGATCTAGATTATGTGAGTTTAAGGCATGCCTGTGAGGGATTACCTTGATTGGATTAAAGTGGGTAGACACGCCCTAAAAGTGAATGGCACCATTACCTGGAGTGGTGTCCTACACTACACAAAGGGAAAGTGAACTGAGCATCCCATTTATCTCCTGCTTCCTGACTGCAATGCAATGTGACCAGCCCGTCTCCCTGTTATTATGCTTTGCCCGGATGGAATGAACAACCTCTTAGGCTATACGCCACAGTAAAACCTGTCACTCTTAAGTCATACAACAGCAAAGGTGACTAAGAAAATGCGAATTTGGGCCCCACTCATCAATGCCCTGAAAACTGATCATCTTAGGGGAGATCATAGTAGAGCATTGAAAGATGGTCATCTATTAAAATGAGTACTGAGTGCCTTATGCACTTACAGAGTGGTTGACTCCAAGATTTATAACTATTAAAGGATTTTGAAATAAAATTTAATCAAAAAGGAACTATGGATTTGTGAAGTGATACAGAAATGTGAATATTTTCTCAGCATCATAGCCACCAAATAGGTGACAGACAGAAGTGCTGTACGGAAGAGGGACTCACGTGATCAGCCTCCATATCACTTGCTGTTCCTCTTTATTCTTAATACTCGCTAGCTCTCCATTCATAGCCCTGCAGAAATCTCGAGATTCAAACCAGGTCTTCTTCTCATGTTTGCCTTTCGCATACAGCTACAGAAAAGGTTTGGGAAATGGTTTTACATTTGGTAACTTAGCAAATCAAGAGAAACAAATCATCTACAGTCAATGTAGTTTCTTTTATAGGAAAAGCAAGCAATGCAATGGTCTCAAACAAGTCAGGTCTCTTGGTTGAAAATCAATTTATGAGTGCCTACTTGGATACCTAGACGTGGGCCAGTGCTGGGGGTTACAGTTTCATTGAGAAAGCCTTAAAAAATAAAAGCTGTTTAAAGCACAGGAAAAATTAGATTAAAGTATTGGAAACTGAAGACATGTGGACTGGGTATACATTGTGGAAGAGAGGGAAAGTAATTTGATGAAGTATGAAAAATTGCTTTGGGACACAAAAAATAACAACATTTTGATACAAAATAAACATGAATAAAGCAAAACGCTGTCCCCTCTGTTATCCTGTTCAGTTTAAACAATGAATATCCTGGCAAGCTTTCAGCAGTGTCGGTGGTGTACCTCAAAAACTGCGGTCTCTTTTCCTTAAGCTACTGACAGAAATGGGTGAGAGTTAAATTAAATTTTACAAACCATGTAACAAAGTACTAGGTCTTAATACTTACTACTTAGTGCTGGGGACTGTAAATAGGATCTAGGATGGCAGTGTAGGACATGCCTAAAGACGCAGGAGCTAGTTAACTGTAGCAGGGAAGGGAAAGGACTCGTGGTTAAAATGGTAAATGGCTCATGTGTTGGAGTGAGACAGGATTCAGGCAAAAAGAGATGTTAGGGATGGGAAACAAAAAAGTCTGCAGCTGAGTGAAGATGCTAAGCTAAACAGATAAGAGAAGGGACAGGGCCTTGAGCTAATGATGCTAGGCCCGCTAGTCTGAAGACCTGGAGCCCTTGAGGAACTATGTAAGGCATCCCTATCTTCTCATGCATCTTCTAAGGCGCCTAAGCAGAACAGATAAAGATAGCTGCTAAGAAGGCCTGCCTAGTTCAGGAAAAAGAGTCTAGACCATTCCATAGAGTGAACAAAAATCAATGCAGTTACTTCGTGATGACTGTTGAGAGTCAAGAAGTGTTTGGACCACTGATCATCACATTGCACGGATGGAGGCAGCAGCACCAGCCAATGGCTGGCAGCTTGCAGAAAGCCAAGGTCGATAACTAGCAAAGCAGAAGTCAAGAATGAATAAAGAGAGGCCCTGCCCCCCGCTAACTGGGTTGGCTGCCCGAGAACAGGAGGTGACCATCTTGCCACAGAGAGTGGGGTCATCTAACTGGTCAACTAAAGAAATTACCTAAGTCTTTGTCCGGATTCTGCCACAGATTTACAAAATCCCCTGAACAAAGAAGTTCAACAGTTTTTCCTCTTTGGGGAACTCTTGCCTTCTTGGGAGTTACTCTCACTTTGCCTTTTTTTTTTTTTAATTTATTTTTGCTTTCCTCAATTTCTCATTTTTCTATAATTCCCCTTAAGAAAGCATGTTTCTGTTTCTGCATAACCCCACAAACAGCTTCATCTTTTACTTCCACTGGCACTGAGACATAAAAATCAGGAGTTACTCTCTCAGGTCAAGGATACTCTCAGAAACTGCACCAGTGCCAGTATGTGAACAGTTCAGAAGCTCACCAGAGCCACCGATTTTTACATGCTTTTCTCTCTTATTCTTCATGAGTCATGGCACCACAGGCTTGTGGAAAAGAGGGTTCGCCTCCTATGTGTGTGGCCGCCTTGGTAATTAATCCCTACACCTTGTCCTGGGAATGACTTAAGCTCCATGAGTAAGTGTACCCTCGCTGACGAGTGGGTGGGGAGTGGGATGGGGGAAGGAGGGGTGGCAGAAGAGGATGGGGAGAACTGGGGTTGTCACGTAAAATGAAAAAACTTTTTAAAATAAAAAGCAATGTGCCCGAAGCAAGCTTCCACAAGAGGTCCTCGATCCTGCCTCAGCTCCTACACCCTGATTTTGGTTCTGGTTTCCTGAAATATCTACCGAATTTAATTAATTCCCACATCTTAGTATTTATAAGGATAGTCTGTACAAATGTAAACAAACACTAATCCTAATCTTTCTGAAACCACATCATTCATACCGATGCACATAATTGGGTCTGGTGAACATCTGAGTTTTGTTGCTACTGGAATTCCTAGTTCACAGCATAGCTAGAGAAATTCCACTGTGTTAAACCCCCACAGCCTGTCACCTTCAGGCATTTGTATGATGGTAGATCTGGCATTTAAATGATGATGCGAAATTTCCAAAATCTATTTTATAAATCCTCTCTTATATTGGCCCCATATATTCCTTTCAGGAGATTTATATGTTAAGCTCTGACTAGTCAAACTAGATTAAACACCTCACGGATTCCCGCAGCTACTAATATGGGTGACCAGCTCAACTAGACACGCCATGCCCTTCTTGAGTTAGAGCCCAGACAACTCCATCTTCTCACAAGTTATTTTTTCTTTATTTAGCACTGGAGATGGAACCCAGTGCCTCTCATACACTAAGCAAGACTCTACCTCTGAGCTACAACCCTAGGCTTCAACTGAATTCATCCTCTATCTCACAAATGTCTCCTGAAGCGAGTCAGGGTCATGTGCCCCTAAAAGGGAGTTTATAAAAGAGGTCTTGAGCATAAGATTTTATCATTAAATAGTAAATAATTTCTGTATAATTCTAAATTTTTCTATGAAGATTATGACAACATCCTTATTTCATTAGAGATGTGGTTATTTGTTTTGCTTTTGTTTCTGGTCTTGTTTCTATTTGTGTTTGACTGGTTGCTTATTTTAATGAACTTGGTTGCAAAAGGAGAAAACAAAGAGTTCAATCTAAGAATATAAAAATAATGGCAGAACACATTTAAAGGTATTGAGGGCTCCGTACTTGCAATACTTTCATCTTCCTTCACTATAGTCGTTAAGGGCTAAATCAAAGAAGTGAAGCAGGAGCTCTGTGATGCTGACACAGCATGATCGTAGACCAGCTTATCATTCAAGTTAGCATAAAGCTTGGGCTTAAAGGCAAATGTGAGACACCAGAAGTTACAGTAAGGAGGAGCAAATTCTTCACCAAAATGAAAATCACAAGCTCAGAACAGGGTTAGAAAGCCATGAGAAATGGAGGAGAAGCAGAGAGGAAAAGTCAACACCGAAGCAGATGATGTCAGAGGAAAAGTCCAATCTGTGCCGTGGCCTCTGTTTGCAGGTCTCAGGTAGTGAGTCATTTGTATCTATCCAAGGCACTCTCCATCAAGCAAACCAGATTAAAATTTCTGCAAGTGGGACCTGAGTTGCATGTTTTATTTTTAGTTGTGTTTTTAGTTGTTGAGTATTTCAAATATTTTATTAGTTTAGCAAGTGAAACTTACTTTGAAACACATGTTGGTCTTGCTGGTGGTACCCCAGTCTTCCGGGCATTTCGGTTCAGGGGTTGTCGTGGGCTCTGGTGGGCGAGTCACTCCTTCTGCCCAATGTTTGCACACAAATTTTGCCTTTTCTTCACATTTCAGAATGTCCCACAAACCACCTGCCACCCCAGTTTTCATGGCAACACATCCCGTCTTTCTTCCTGCATTAAACACAAAGTAGAACTCAATCAGTGGGTTCTTCCTGAAGACCTGCCATGCTCTAGAAAGGCAGAGCAGGGAGGTAGCATGGCACATTCCTACATGCGGCAATGAAGGGCAGCATTTGGAAACTGTGTTTCTGTATCTTTACCTTTCCTTTGTGTGTTCTATATTCCCAAAATTATTATCATAAGTTTAGGGAGTTTTGAACGCATTTTTATATTTTTACATCTGGCTGGGTGGCCTACATTTAGACACTTAATGATAAAATATTTCTGCTATGATGGAAAAGATAATAACATAATGGATTTTCCTTCCTGCCCTTCTGCCAGCTTTCCTCCTTCCTTTTTTAATTTTTTGAGATTCCCTCCTCCTGTCATGGTCATTTCATTCTTCAGAAGAGAAGCATGTGATAGATTTCCAAACAAGATATGTCCAAGTTGGAGAATTTGGATAAGATTTTCAAGCTCTCTTGTTTCCTCATCTTAAAATGGAAACTCTGCTGTGCAGAGCTGGGATGCAGGTTATGAAGATGTCCAAAAAAAAAAAAAAAAGCATGATCACAGTAGCGTTCACACATTCTGTTTTGTGGTCATTGTAGCAATAACTAACATAGAGGTTTGAAAGCATCAAGATGCTTACTGCTAAGAGGAGCTAATCTTTTTATGTCATTTTCAAAGAATATTAAATGCTTAAACATGTATTATCACAGTTCCAGGGAGATACATCTTTTCTAGAATGTTTTCTCTACAGTCCCCAAGTTCCTGGCACCTGAGCCTTTGCCTCAGATTCCTGGAGCCACCACCTCCATCCACAGACTTCCACTGGAACTGACAGCAGATCACAAGAGTCGTTCATCTCTCTCGATACTCAAGGCAAGGCACACAAAGGTCTTGCCTGTTCTTGAAGCTGAACGTTTGGGTACTCAGCCAACATCTCTTGAGCCCAAAACATCATCTTTCTATCAAGTGGATATGCTGTGGTGGGGCCTTATGGCAAGGGCTCTGTGGGGTCCTCTTTTCCCTCTCGCCCTATTGGCCACCAGTCTGCAAGGGCAAAGGGGCAGAAACCGCAACAGAAAGCTTTGTACAGGGCTGTGAGCACAAATGGAGACAGCCCTCCGGGAGACTGCTTTTGGTAAAACAGCTCAACTTTATTTTAGAGTATAAGGAATAATATATAGGACTGGGGAGCCTGGGGACAAACCGTAATTTGCATTAAGTGGCACTCTCTTATCATAAGGCTCTGTATGTGGCAGTAGGGTCCTATGAAAATGGCTAGAACACTTGTCTAATTACCATGTGGATCTTCAGGGGAAGAGGATTTGCAGGGAACTGTATCAAGGGTCACCCTTGAGATAAATCAGGCATCCTGGGTCTGCAGGCATCCTCCAGATAAGGTTGGGTAGAGAGCAGGAAGCTTTTCTGGGGGCTAGGAGGGGGTTTCCATGTTGCTGAGCTTTTGGAAAAAGCTACCAGGCCCTGAGAGACTGCAACCTCAATTAGCCAGCCATGTCTTCCAACAGGGCCGTGATCTCGCACATGGAAGGCTGGATCAGGAGAATCCTGAGATGAAGAACAGCCTACACAGTGAGCTCCATAGAGAGTTCTACAAGCTACATTGTGAGCTCCAGTCTAACTCTGGAGTATACGAGAGCCTTTGTCCTCAAGATTCTCAGTGGTCACGGCTGAGTTAGGGTTCTAGATTAATGAATTATTATCCTTAAAGGCATTTCAGGGTCCATTGCTCAGAATCCTCCCGGTGAATAAGTAAAAGAGACAAAATAAAGCTACATAAGAAGAACTGTGACTTTCACCAAGAGTGAAATAAACAAACAAACGAACAATGCATTTGTTTACATGATCTGGAATCTCACAATTCCTATAATGTTTAACAATTTCACAATCAAATAGCAGTTGCACAAACAATAATCTGATTAGTCACATGTGTTCCTCACTCAAAGCTGAGAAGCAAATTCAAAGAACTGCTGCAGAATAGGATGTGATGTACCAGGCCAAGGAGCAAGTGCACACATTGCTGTTATCCCTCTTTGAGCTTGCAAATCCGGTACAGTGATTTGTTTTCTGTAAAGGGTGTTGACCTTTCTGAGTGAAGTCATATTCAATGAGATCATTAACCCATAACGCCAGTGTAGGAAGATGACAAAGGAGTTTTCAGGGTCTGTTAGAGAGGCCACTTACGATCTCCAGTTAGAGAGAGCAAGCCACAAGGCGAGGGCAGCTGGCTGCCCCAAAACCAAGTAACTAGGACTTGATGACTACCCAGATTAGTACATTTAGGCCTGGATATTTCTAGTCCTATGATTTCTAAGTTCCAATTTCTGCATCTTTTAAATAAAGATACTTATATGACCTTTGTCATTCTTAGAAGAATAAAAGAAAATCCCAGGCATGAAAATGGCTAAAGATAGACAAAAGACACTAGAATATTGATTGCCCCATGAGAACCCCTTAATCCCCTCATTCAAGTGCATTAATATTCATATCCAGTCTCACTGAGAAGTTTTACATCTACTTTCTATAGAGCCTTGAGTTCTCAGAAATTAAGCAAATATTCAGAACATCTGTGAGTACTTGGAATTTTGCATCTTTTTCAAATTACCAGTCCCAAATTACTTAACAATTTTTTCCTCCTTTTTGCTGTATAAGGATGCAAGCTGGGTGGGAGCAAAAGGCAAAAGAAACATAAAGGTTATTGACAACACTATTGCCTTCCATACTGTATCTGGAAAGGTGCATGGAGGACCAACGGCTCTGCTGAAGAGAGGGAACGACACTCCGAACTTGCATACCTGGCATGTCGGCATTCCAGTGTGTGAACTGCACCTGCTCGTCCACAGTCCACTGAAACGTCCCTTTGTTTTGGACGTCTGAAAGTCCTGTCCAAAAATATCTTTCAGGCCTCAATCCAACCAAACTAGTCAAGAACGCTTGTTCGTATCTTTAAAAAAATAAATAAATAAATTCAACTAAACTTTAGAAACATTTATGCAAATTTCTTACATTATCAACATGAAAATTATTGCACTTGGCTGTTTGAGCTATGGTTTAGATAATAATTCAAAAATACTGCATTACTATTCTGTAGCTCTTTCCTCAGGATTCTAAGAGTCTCTCTTGAAAGGAGACGGCAGCTCATTGATGCAGTAAGCTAAGGAAACTCAGGAAGCTCAGGGAATTTGTGAAAGTGAGATTATAGAAGTGATAAACATCACTAGGGAGAACAGACTGCACTATGGAGCTGCCTAGATGTTGATCATCAAGGATGCGGCTTTCATGAGGTGTCGTGCTGGGATGGGTGCTGTCAATGAATGCACCATGTTCATGTAGGTAACCTTTTACACATCTTCCTCCTCTGGGTAACACCCATGACATCACTGATTCACCAAGCTGGACCTGGATGAAATCATGGTACTTGGTGATCTGGAGTAAAGAGACATTTCACATCTTCCTGGAGGAAGTCATTATTCAGTAATCAGAGCTTTCCATCATTTAAATTGTAATATCTTTTTACTAAAGAAAAAAAAACAGCATCTAGCTGACTCAGTTAGACTCAAATCACCCTCCTCTGGCCCTCATATTGGCCTCTCATCCTTCACCAAATTTAAGGGAATTTTGAAAATACAAAGGAGAAAACTATAGTCATTTTAAAAATCATTCGAAACAATCAGTCCACTTTTCACACAGGCCAAGTGTCCGCTCCGGCTCAATTATTGATTATAGAATTTAATCAATAGGGATTTATCAAGGATAATTACAAATGGGGCCATCACATTTATTGCCCCCCTCACCTTGACAGGCAAGGTAACAAAGATTTGTCTTAGCTGAAAAACGTGAAACAACACAGACAACACAGGCAGAAATGGCTCTGAGAAGAGGACCTTGATTCAAGAACATAGAGAGCCTCAGAAAGAACAGAGAGGCCCGTGGACAATGACAAAACCAGCAGACGTTCTATTTAACCATGGTCCAAATAATTCCAGGTACCCACAGACAGTAAACAAAAAACCACAAGGGAAATTTACTTTTAAAACATGAAAAGCAAGTTTAACGACAGTTAGTGAATCCTTAAATAGAAATAGCACAGAGAACACATGAAGAATAATTCTCTTGTAGGTGATTTTTTAACAAACCAATCACAGCAAGTCCAGAATGTATCCCCATGATACTTAAGGAATTCGCCTCCTCTGTCCTAAGATAAGACATAGCTGTGTTCTTGTGGTCAGGTGTTTATATTAGCATTTCATCACTGGGAGAGGAAGGTGCATGTTGAAACACAATCCTCTGATATCTATTTTTATCAGAGGATATTTAACATCAGCAGGACTCTGTGGATTTTGAGTCTGCCTTGAAGAATTGAAACTCCAATAACTTTTAAAATTTTTGAGGTTTGAGTGTATTATCTAAGCTTTGCAAAGAGTAAATAAAAAGAAAAAAATAAATCTCAAAGATGGATGAGCCCTCAGAGGTTAAAGTTACATTTTTTTTTTAAATCCTCTATTTTCTATTTGATTTTCTTGGCCAAGCCAGGCAAAGCTTAATTGATTAATTAATTAGTTAACTAAAATAAAAGAAACAGAAAGAATTAGTAGATTATTTGCAGCTGTGTTATATATTGGGAGGTTGAGGTCATAATTTCAGGCCTTTAATTCTGAGCTGTCTCCTTTAATAGTAGATGATAAGACCCACACTATCAATCCCAGGGGGTCTCCATGCCAGACCCTGGAGAGAGGAAGGTTGCGTGAGAAACAAAGAATATTGAAATGAGCTGTGTTCCCCTGCTCAGTCTGTCAGCAAGCATCCTCAAGCAACAGTGTCTCTCTAACAGTGTTCAGAAAGCTTTTCCACAAGTGAGCAGGTGGAGATTCATGGAGGGTGGTGAGACAGTAGAGAAGATGGGATCTCCACGCACCTTCTCCTCATCCTGTGTGTCCGTCCACCATTGTGTCCAGAGATCAACACTGGCTATCTTCCTTAATCCCTCTCCACCTTGTGCTTTGAGTTCTGGTCTCTCACTGAACCTTGAGTTCACCATTTTATCCAGGCTGCCTGGCCAATGACCTTTTGGAGTTCTCTCTCTGCATGGACTACAATGCCTGGCTTTTTCCTGGGTGCTGGGAATCCAAACTCAGGTCCTCACGCTTGTGTGGTGAGCACTATATTCACTGAGCCCTCTTCCTGGTCCTCTCCTTTAAGAAAATCAGGAAGTCTAAGTGCTTCCCATAGTTCTCTGAGATGGCCAAACAAGTGACCAAAACTCAGTGTTGGGTTGTAGGAATGTCTTTCTATAGCTGGTCATTCGGGAATGCAGGCAAAACAGCTAAGGGCTGCACCTGGACCTGGCATGGGTAAAGTACAGCCTGGGGGACTAGACCCTTGGCCTGCAGGGTCTGTTGACATTGCCGAGCAGACAGGGTAGGAACTGAATTAGATTAGAAGATCTTGGGCTGGGGTGACTGAAGGATTGTTGCTGGGTCGTGAGGGAAGTCTTGACACCTTTGCGACTATATAATTGATGGACTTGTGAGTGTGCATGAGGAAAACACACATGTGATCTGGTGTGTCCTCTCTCTGCTATTTTCTTCCACAAAGCAAGTGGTAAGTAAAAGTACAAAATGGGATGTTCAGTGAACAAATCTTCTTTGTTTTTTTGCTTTAAAACTTTTGACAATTAACAGATTAGAAAACACCAAATCTATAACATACAACCAGCAGAATAGCCTTAAACTGATGCCAATCCTGTTGGCTCACTACTTTAATCCCAAATATCTGTGAGCTCAAATATCTGATCTATATAGCAAGTTCAGGCCAGCCAGGGCTATATATTAAGACCCTTTTTAAAAATAGTGTTTTAAGTAAATAGATTCATAAAAGTAACAAAGGAGTTTTATAATGTTTTCAATTAAGCCACCAAACGAGAATATTTTCAACATCTCTACCTTTATAAAGCACGACTCAAGATCATATATAATTTACTTCAAAATTCATAGCATGGTAATTCTTACATCTTTTTGAACACTTTTCACTATTTGACATATCTTAGAACAAATTAAAAATAATTACATACCTGTCTTCAACCGTTGTTAAGTAAGCTTTCTCATTTGTGCATGTTTGGTTTGCATCAGCGAATGTTGAAGGGGTGTGTCCAATCAGGTAGCAGTAGAAACCATGCCTTTTCCAGCCCTACAAATGTCACCAAGTAACAAACAAATGAGAGATTTGTCAGGCATACTTATTAGGATATATTTTTTAAATGATTCCTTCAGGCAACATGATTTGGTAAACAGGAAAGTCTAGGGAACACAAATCAGAATGATATCAGGGGAAACAGAAACTGTTTCTGCATGAGAACAAAGAGCACAGTATAACATCGGTCCTCACATGGCAAACGACGGCACTAAAGGAAGGAAAAGCTGCCCTAGATTCTGATGCATCCTCCAAGGGAACACTGCTTGTGACCAGTGCCTGAAGAAACTGAACGATACAGCCTAGGATTTATTTCCCATGAGATAAACCCTGAAAATAACCTGAGGAGCTGTAACCTTAGATGTCTACTGATGTCAAAGGTAGGTGATGAACATAAAACTCTGCTGCCTGGCCACTGGAGAATGCACATCAAACCTCAGGCAACATAACTTAATGACATCACTTGCCCACACTTCAGGTACACAAACTACTACATAAAATTTTAAATTCCCAGCAAGAGTTGAGAGGAAGAGAGGAACTCCGCAGGTACAAAAAAAACACACAAAAAAACAAAAAAAAAAACAACAACCCTAAATTGAAAGCTAAGCTTGTGGGTGACTAGGAATGTATCAAATGCAGACTGAGGGCTGGGGGCAGGGTCCTTCCATAGCACAGTGTTTGAGCTTCTTCTATGGCAAGAGAAAATGAAAATTCTAACCACACAACAATTAATAGGCATGTTATCTGTTTGGGGTGTTAGAGGCCAGAGAATGATATTAAGTTTCAAAATAAATGTCATCCAGGTATACCTGTAATGCCAGAACTTGGGAGATTTAGAGGTTAGATGGCAGCTTGGGCTATATATGGCTGGACTTTGTCGAAAAACCAAAGGTGGGGAAATGTATGTATCTCAGTGGTAGAGTGACTATTGAGTGTTTTCAGGACTCTAGGTCTCCTAATCCCAGCACTGGCCAGGAGGAACCAGGTGGATCCCTGCTGCTGACCAGTCACTCCAATCTGTTTAATGAGCTCCAGGCCAGGCAGAGAACTTGCCTCAAGAAGCACGGTGGGGTCATCATCAGAGACGCTTCCCATGGCAGCAGATGGAAACAGATGCAGAGACAAACTCCCCACCCCAGCCAGACATTATGCAGAAAGAGAGTCTAAATTGGTCTTCTCCATCAAATCCCTCCCCACAGAGCTCTGGAAATCCCACAGAAGAGGAGGCAGGAAGAGTGTAAGAGCTAGAGGGGATGAAGGAGAACAAAGTCCTCTGAATCTACTAAGCGAGGCAGCTGTGAGCTCGCAGAGACTGCAGCAGCAAGGAAGGGGCCTGCACGAGTCATCACCTGGTCCTCTGCATATAGCTTTTACTGAGTATTTTCAAGGGGCTCCTGAGTGTGTGGAAGAATGGGTCCCTGATTCCTGTGCCTGCTCTTGGGACTCATTCCTTTCTGTGGGTTTGCCTTGTCCTACTTTGGTATGATAGTTTTTGCTTTATTGTATTATATTGTATTTTGTCATGTTTGTTATCTCTCGGGAGCCTGTCCCTTTCTAATGAGAAACGGAAATGAAGTGGATCCGAATGGGAGGGGCATGGAGAAGAACAGTGAGGGCAGAGGGAGGGGAAATTGTACGAGAGTGGAATCTGATTTCAATAAAAGAAAAAATGGCGAAACAAAGTAAGTAAACAAAAGCCAGTGTGGAGAAACCCTTCTCATTAACGATACAGTAAGTTGCTGAATAGCCTCCTCTTGCATACACATATGCACACAAACATGTGCACACATAAACATGCATGCATGTTCTTCCAAAAAGGAAAAAGAACGTGGAACTTCAGATCAGTGTAACAGACTTCTAGTTTTAAACTCTCAGAAAGAAGCCTGTATACCCAGGTACAAAATGTGCTTTATTATATCTCCACATGGTCTTCCCAGTTTCTTAAGGAAGTCACTATTGATGGCCAGTGTTTTCTTTTTCCCTTTTTATTCTGTGACATAAAAATACAAAAATTTAATTTTTATGCCACCTTCACAATATTATTGATTCATGATATAGTGATGTTTCCAGTCCAGGCAGGCCAATATGTACTAAGATATTTGACTTTGAAGTAAGAAATACACTTTTGGTCAAGTAAGTCAGGCTACTCTCAATATTTTGAGCATCTCTACAACTCTGTTGAACCGGAGAATCCTACACTATGCATTCTTCACATTGCAGTAACCCTTGCCTTCCTTGCTTCTTTCCCTAAAACTAATTGGTTTGGACATTCATTCAACTATTCTATCTCGAGCTATGTCATATGTTTTATACTTATTACATGCAACCTTAAAAGAATATTGCAAAGAGTTGACTAAATGCCATCAACTTTGAACCTGGCCACATGGATTTCTCTGAGCACTAGGTTCCTGTTCTTTCTAAATAAGACTATAATTTTCCTGTATATTTATTAGAACTTAAGAATAACTGTATTGATAAGTTATTTCCTTGATGTAGGTGGGTCTTGCCTCATCACTACATTTCCTTACTTTCTTATTACTATATAATGATTAAATTGGATTATCAGGTTGTACATATGTGGTGACTGATAGGAAATGTGTATAAAATATCAATTATATAGAAGTAATATGTTCATTATGTCAGAAAATGGCATGGCATATAATCTCTTACATGTGTATATATGATTACACAAAGACCATAAGTGTGATGGTAATGAAACAAAGTATATTGACTTGGAGACAAGGGCCTGGATGCTAGCCTTGCCTCTGTTGATGAAAAATCTATAAAGGGAGGGTGTGAGAGAGATCAGTTTGTAAAGTGATTACCTCGCAAGCATGGAGACCTGAGTTCATCCACCAAACCCACATAATATCTAAGTTTGGGATATGGCTGTAATCCCAGTGCTGGGATAGTGGAGGGACAGGTGGAGCCCTGGTGCTCACTAGCCAACGAGCCTAGTCCTACTACTTGGCAAGCTCTTGGCTGGTAAAAATTTCCATCTTAAAACACACATGCATGCACACATGCACACACACACACACACACATGCATGGGTATGCACACACAGAGGAAGGGGGCATACACACACAGGGGGGACATACTCACACAGACACAGAAAGAGGGGGGCAGTTATACATAGTACTTGAAGAATGACACCTAAGTTGATCTCTGGCCTCCATACACACATGTGCACACAAGACACAGCACAAACATCAGCACACACATGTGCATCTACATAAACATGTACACACACCAAAAGAAAATAAATGTTTACAACTTCTCTGGCTAAACTTTTTGGAATGCAAAATTAGGTTGAATTTCGATCATTGTTAAGACCCTCCCTGCATCTCTCCCAAGCTGTGATTTTTCTAATTGCTTTGTTTTTCTTTCCAGCTTATTTGTCTTACACCAAGTTACACATCACACGTTCTTGTCTTGCAGTGTTTGCTACTGGTGATGTGACCCCAGCAACTCACTCTTGAAAATACCATTAGTTCTCACTTCACCTTCAGTTCAGGAGAAGTGAGAAAGGACAAAAGAGGAAGATGAGCTACTCAGCAGACAGAAAAACAATAACCATACGCCTACAAAACTACGTCTGTAGTTTCTTTATGCTTTTAGAAATAATTTTCAAGATGATTTATTCCAGTCTCCTATAACTCTCTCTCTTTGTCTCTGTCTATCATCATGTGTGTGTGCGTGTGTGTGTGTGTCCCCATCTGTGCATGCACATGCAGGCAAGACACATACACCATGGGCTCGTGTGATTTTATTTAACCAAGTTACTCAACACAAGCTGGAGGCTAGGCAACCTGCCTCATACTGTAGTGATGTCCAGAAAAGCTTCCCCCTTGGAAGATAGTTCATCCAAAACACTTTAAGTAGGAGAGTAGCCAGGGATAGCTTGCTATCAGCATGTCAACATTCAAGATGATTCCCTGGAAATGCTCTGAACTGCCCATGGGATCACAGACTACCCATTCCTGCATAGCAACTTCTCTCACAACCTGTCTTCATTCCATCATCCACCCCAGGCTCTTTTGGACTTCATTTTATTCCGTTTTCTTTTCAGTTCTCACATTCGCAATGGATCCCAGGACTTCTCCTCTCAGAGACTGCCCAAGAAAACTTCAAGAAGGACAGGTTATCAGACACAGAAAGATAGTGGATATTTACAGTTGAAACATTGGTCTTTGATGGTAAGTAAGCACTGTGTGCTCTACAAAATAAAGCCCACTGTATCAAATGGCAACCTTAAGTCACCGTGTATGGTCTGTACTCACTTTCCGGCAGCCCGTTTCGACCTCCTCTGGGGCTGGAGCATGGGCTTGTGAGGCCATCTTACAGATGTAACCAAGTGGCTGTTCACAGGCTCTGTCTGCCCAGTATCCATCCTACAGAGCAAAAAGAAAAATAGTTATCTGTTTTAGGAACTTGTTACATTTGATTCCTTCTGGTGCTGAATCCGGGGCCATCTGCATGCTAGCTAGGGGAAGCTAGCATCTGCAAACAAATGATAAATTCACGTCTTACATGTCAGCATTATATTTGGCTCTAACTACACAGGTGTGAAGAGATTGTAATTCTAATATAATTCTTCATCTTGAGTATTCAAGTCCACTCTGTGGAAGGAGCTGAAGAAAAATCTGAAATACTTCCAGGTCCTTCAAACACGATGCTCACTGGCGGTTTATATACAGCCTCCCCCTCAGTCTTGTTAAAGTTAACCAAACACATGTAACCCATCCAAGAAAACATCTTGCCCCAACAAACCAAACTTAAAAGCAAATTTGAAATTATTGCATTCTTCCTTCCTTCTCCCTGGATGATGAGGGTCCTTGGAAATCCAAGTTTCAACCTTCCACATTGTTTAGGATTCTACCATTCCATAGACACGTCAAGTTAAGATCGCCTTCTCTTTCTTTTAATTTGAGGATTTTTATAATTACTCATCTCTAATTCAGTACAATCCAGCTTCCAGACCAACAGCCAGAGTAACATTTATAAACTGCAGATGTTTATCTTCTACTCTTAAGACAACATCATTGCTGTTTGTTGAGCCTCAAGGCTTCTCTGCTACGCCCGCCATCATCCTCTAACTCCTCAGTGTTACTCTCTGAGCGGGTCACATCTACGCCCGCCATCTTACTCTCTGAGCGGGTCACATCTATGCCCGCCATCTTACTCTCTGAGCAGGTCACATCTACGCCTGCCATCACCCTCTAACTCCTCAGTGTTACTCTCTGAGCGGATCACGTCTACTCTCCTCTCAGGATTTCAAATAACTATAATAATTTTTAAATAAGAAAAATAGAAGGTAGTACTTATCAGCAACACATTTGAGCCAAGAATTGTGTATAATATATGCACAAACTTTTTAAATCTTCGTTTCCACTTGGGAGACCCATACGATTATCATCCCCTATGCAAATGAGGAAGAAAGTTAAACAGCAAGGCCCATACCTATCGTCTATTAACAACAACAAAAAATACTCATTGATTACTGCAATCCCATTTAAAACATGGAATGAATCATTTAAAACAAGGCCTGCATGCAATCTGAAAAATCAAATGTGGCCCAACAATGAAGTCTACATTTTCTACTCAGAGCTACCAGTTAAAGATGTAAACAAACTCAGAATTATTGGATAAAATAATATGCTTATATATAAGTGTGTGCATATATATCATGTTCTAAATAGTGCTATATACATATACACAACATGTGCACATATATGTATACAGTTCAGAATTTAGCAGAAAGACCATATTAGTCATTAGTTAATGCTACCTCTTAGCACAGTGCTTCTCAACCTTCTTAATGCTGAGACTCTTGCTAGGGTGACCCCCAACCATTAAATTATTTTCGCTGCTACTTCATAGCTATAATGTTGCTACTGTTATGAATTGTAATGTAAATATTTGTGTTTTCTGATGATCTTAGTGACCCCTCTGAAACTCGTTTGACCCCCCAAAGGAGTCACCACCCATATGTTAAGAACAACTGTTTGTATCATTTATTTTATGGTTTTCTTGACTTTGCTAGATGCTAAAGAAACTGAATCGGAATTGCACAACTTAAATGTGTATCAACCATGGAATCAGTCTCAACAGATGATAATCAAGGCAGAGAAAAGAGGCTCCCGGCACCACAGTCAGGCGTTGGCAGAGCGTCTCACCTTGCCCTTCATCACCACGCAGTCCTCCTGTCTGTTGTTCTCATGGCTTGGCTCTCCACGAAGCCACTTGGTAAATGTCACTGGGGTCCCATCACTCCACTCAAAGTACATTTGAATCTTGATGTCGTTTAAACCAATCCACAGCTCATCCTGGGGGTCTACATGGGGAAAAAAAAACACCTAAGTAGTTTATCACTTGCCAAAAGTAAGCAGGGTATCAGAGAAGAGGGCACTAGGCTTGTCCACTCAGCAACACTCCCTTGATCTCAGAGAACTATCAGAGTAGTTCTCTACATGCAATAGATAGATATGGACTATATATTATGGTGTCAGTTTTAGGTTTCTCAACGCTTCCTTTCCATTGTAAATGTGACTGTACTTTTAGTTACAGTTATATATTTTATGGACGTTGTAAAAATGAAATGAGGAACCCCAACCAAAGCTCGGTTATTGTTACAAATAACTTACATTCTAGAACTGCAGTACCATGTATCATGATGCATATGACGTATATACAGTATCATGTGTGGATATATTTGATATATATCTCATATACATCACTAAACTTGACTATCGCTTACTTGGTTATACTAAACCTTGTGAATATTTTAGAACAAATTTTACATCACTCCTGATTTATTGGATGTTATTATTAATAACATTATAAGTACCTCTGTAAAAGTTTAATCACTGAATTTCAAGTAAAAAATTATCTAGACAGTGATAGAAATTTAAATTAAGGGGATAGGGAAGGAGAGATGACTCTGGTCGAGAGTACTGGTTGATATTCCAGAGGACTCAGTACCCAGCATCCATCTAGAGGACTGGAGGGGTGGCTCAGTGGTTAATAGCACTTGTAGCTCTTGCAGAGAACCCCGGTTCCGTTCTGAACACACACACAGTAGCTCATAACCAGCTATCGTCCCAGTTCCAGTGGACCTGATAACCTTTTCTGGCCTCTGCGGATACAAGTGGTGCACAGACATACATGCAAGAAAAACACACGTACACATAAAGTAAAATGCTAAAGAGATGGGCTGACAACTGATATTTGACACTGATTTCCATAGATAAAAACATATTTGATAATTTTAATTATAAAACATTGTGTAATACACTGTACAATATTGCAAAGCTAAAAAGTTCAGACTAAACTCACAACAAAGATCTAAACCGTGATCACTTTATCTCGAGGTTCTCTGGAAGGCATTATTAACTCTAGGAACAACCACGTGCCTAAGATACAAATGTCACAACAATAATGAAACAAATGGTTGAGGAGCTCAGGCTACAAAAAAACATTTCCAAGTTCAAAAAGTTAGATGCTACACAATTTAATATCTGTTTAATTCGATTAACTGCAAATGGCATTGTAGTCTCTGGTTCCAGTCTTTGAATGGTAAAAGACAAGGACTTCAAAGTTATATTATAAAGATGTTTGGTAGAAATTGAAGAAAACATCCTACAAGGATTTCCCTGAGTGGCTGATTTTGTTCCTCCTAAAAGCTGTCAATCAGCTTTTGGAGAAGTCTTCAAGTGGACTTCTGCCAGATGGAACAGATGTTTCCAGCATCCTGAAGCACGGGGCTGGTGACAGGACGGGCCCTCTTCCTTTCACTGTTGGCAGATCAGGAGCTTCTGAGCAGCAAATGCAGGCTGCAAAGACTTCAATGCCCTCAAGAACTTAGGGTGAGGACCACGTAAAGCTGCACCGTTATATGTAAGACTGTTCTATGTGTATTTGTTTTAATTTATCAGTTGACAAAGAGTTGGACTATTTTATGGCATTCCCACATACATTTTTCTTACTAAACTGTTTCCTTTAGATTGTTTGCAATTCTACTAATATTCTACAAATACACAGACACACACACACACGTGTGTGTGTGTGTGTGCGTGTGTGTGTGTGTGTGTGTGTGTGTGTGTGTCAGGCTCCATCGACTAACGTCCTGAGTAGGCCAGGCTGACTGCTCAGTTACTATCAGGGATTGGCATGTCTCCATCTGTCCACCATCAGGGCTACAGGAGGACAACCACACCCTGGCTTTATTCATTTATTTTTAGGAAACAACCAGGCATTTAAAGAATAATAAAAAAAAAAACGAAAACAAACCACATATGTGTGTGTGTGTATGGGTGTATGTTTCAAGTTGTTAAATCAATTTTCATAAATCAGTTAAAGAAATTGTATGAACTGGTATTTATACCCTTCATGCTCAGGCTCCAGATTATCTACTTATTTCATTTATATGACTAATATCTAATATGACTAATTAGAGATTCTATCTCAACTAACTAAAAAGAAGTTTTGAAAAGCTTTCATTTATAGGCAATAATTTCAATTTTCTGTAACTTAACTTTTACCAAGACTATTTTGTTCTTTTAAAGAAGGAAACACTGTACTGAAATATCATAAATGATACAGTTTACTTTATTTTTAGTAACTTCTTTTTTAACGTATTTATTTTTATTTTATGTGAATGAGTGTTTTGTCTCCACGTATGTCTGTACACCAGGTGCTTGCAATCCCTACTAAGGGCAGAAAAAGGCATCCGATCCTCTGGAACGGGTATTACAAATGGTTGTTAGCTGCTCTCTGGGTTCTGTGAAATGAACCCAGGTCCTCTGAAAGAGTAGCAACTGCTCTTAACAGCTGAGCCATCTCTGCTCCCCATAACTCCCCTTTTCAATGTAAAGCTCTCTAACTCATTCCTTCGTCCTCAGGCTGATTTGAGATGAAGCCCTGGTCATTCAGCTTCCTGAAATAATTATGGCAATAAAAATACATGGTTCTGCTGTAGCTTTGCCAAGCCATACAGAATAAGACTGGCATTCCTTTGCGTATCAACTAACCTGCTTTCTACATTGGTCCATTTGCAAGCTTCCCAATAGGTCATGATAAGATTAAGTGACTGTTACTTAGATACTCTCATTGTGATTACAATTCCATCATTTAATCCAGGCTATGTGAGCACAGAATAATTAAGACATTGTTTACATGTTGCAAGTGTTATTTGTGTGTGTGTGTGCATGGGGGGAAGTTATATGAGCATGCAAGTGTGCACGCTCATGAATGTAGGGCTAGAGAACACACTCAGGTGTCCTTCCTCAGGCTCCATCGACTAACGTGCTGAGTAGGCCAGGCTGACTGCTCAGTGATTATCGGGGATTGGCATGTCCGCATCCATCCACCATCAGGGTTACAGGAGGGCCACCACACCCTGGCTTTATTCATTTATTTTTAGGAAACAACCAGGCATAAAGAATAATAAAAAAATGAAAACAAACAAACAAACCAGAATAAGACAAAATAAGTAAACGAAGGAGGAGAAGGAGAAGAAGCCACCAAAGAGAAGCATAAGAAGCACCAGGTTTTATGCTCAACCTGGAATCCTCTTCATGCTACAACCTATGGAGCGATCTCCCTCGCCCTTCCAAGCCACGGGACCACACTCAGTCAGGTGTGGCAAATATTCCCATTGGACCCTGGTGCTTGGAATGATAGTGTCTTTGACATATTTTTCTGCTCTTCCTTTCTTTTTGCCTCGTGTATTTGTTAAATGTTTTTGCTTTCCCTGCACCCTGGTAACTTTTCAGGCAATGAGCGTCAGGAAGCGAGGCCCTCCTCCATCACCCTCATCCATTCCCCCTTGTTTTTGCTGGGTGGGAATTAGGAAGAGCTGCAGCTGCTCAGCAGCCTCCACCAGTGGGAGATGAAAATAACCATCATTTAATCAGCAGGTCCTGCGTAGGGCCTGTCCTTCTGTCTCTTGGCCTGCTTTTCTTCAGACGCGATCCCACGTCATTTGGCTCATCTAGTATCTTATTTCTGGTTCTGTACATTCTCCATAGAGCCTTAACTATTTGCCTAAAATTGAGATGTATATTTCTCTCAAAAGTTTAGGATAGCACCTTTCATAGTTACCCAGTTCTTACTCTGTGTGACAGACACCGCAGTAAAGAAAAGAAAATCCCAAGTGTGAGATGGCTCATTTATGCACATTTCTTGTGAGCTATAATATCGGCCTAACAAAAGCTCATACACACATAATTCCAAATTATATGCTGTGACCAGGCTAAACACGACATCCCCAAATACAGAGTTGTGGGGAAATAATATTGAAAACTACCCATAAAGAGAAAATGTTAAATTTATTAATGACAGATACACTTATTTAAATTACTATATAATCTGTGTTGGCAGACGTGCCATCTACTTAAATGTATATTGTCAATCAATTACCAATTTAAACTAATTAAACTGAATATTTACATTTCGAGCGATGTGTGGCAAGGAGACAACCACAATGGGCTTAGTGTCAAGGGGAAGTTTCTCACCATATCCTAGCTGGGAAAAGATGAAGTCAAACTCCTCGATGCTGTGGATACTTGCCAGGTCACCGCCTTCCTTCCGGCAAGCTTGCAAGGCGTATCTCTGGATCTTCTTCTCTTCCCTGTGGATCTTGTAGCAGTGACCTGCATATGGCCACCACTGACTAGGGCAGCCAGTGGGGACATCACTTGCTATAAGGGAAAAAGAAGTTTAGAAAGCATATGAAAGAAGTTTGTTTAAATTTGGAACAATATTTTCAGCTACCCTAGATGTAAGATATTCTATTTTATGTCTATGTAATACTTCACAACTGCAAACATAAAGATAACATTCTTCATTTTATGGCATACACATTCACAAAAGATATATGGGAAAGGAATATTCTATTTTGCTTTAAAAGGGTGATTTGGGAGTGGAGAGACATCTTTTACTTTAAAATGAAGTCTGGTGCCTTAGACCATTCAGCCATTGAAGAGAGTCTAATTGTGCTTAAAGATGCTTAAGGTGTGGCACTTCACAGTTGATGGCTCCTGGTGGGGGATGGGGTGTGGGAAAAGACTCAGTTATCTTTAAGGATCTGGTCACTGGGAGTCTGACCATGTTCCAATAAGTATATGGACAACACAAATTGGACTTATATTTTTTTTCTTTTGTGAGGGAAGGCACAAGGAAGGGAGGGTAGACCTGGGAGGAATGGGAAGCAAATGTGAATAGGATACAAATATTGTATGAAATTCTCAAATAATCAGTAAAAATATTGTATTAAAACTAAGTAAAAATAAAACGAAGCCAAGGGGTGATGAAATCAGCACAATGTTACTGCATGTGTGAGGTCCTAGGTTCAAATGTCAGGGCCTAAATAAATGAACAATAAAAGTGAAGACAAATGAGAACTCTATTTTTAGAATCTGTGTTTACGACAAGACTACACAACAGATCGTCTCATCTGTCCTTATCACTATCAATCCTGAACTGCACATCTGTGATACACTCTTTAACAGCGGGAAGCCTGAAGACTGATCCATCCTCTAAAAAAAAATTGCGATCCTTCTTGTTCCCGTGGACACTAAGGAGACTGCCATTCATTAGAGAAAGAGCCATAGTCCTGGTAGGAGGAAGAGCTGAAGTAGAGAGCAGGAAAGTGCGGACATGAGGCTCACCAGCGAAGCTATGTAGTCATCATACCTGAGCTGCCACCAGTTATTCACTCCCAAAAGACACCACCCATGACGGTGGCCATGAAAGCAATTTAGGTTCAGAAACTTTGGGGGCAAAAACTGAATTTGCCGCAAGGGTGTTTTAAGCAAGTCATAGCATATGAATCAAAGTAGCACATAGGTTCTGTTGGGTTTTTCTTTTTTAAGCAGAAACCATAATAATACTATTAATACTAAATTAGCTATCCTCACTGTGTTCTAAACTAGGAAAGAATAGAGACCATACTTATAGAAGACAAGCCAAACAGAACCATTATTATCTACGTAAATCAGTGTTAAACATCCTCATTGTTGCTATGGGAAGCTGTGATCAAATGTCATAACCTTGATCACATGTTACAAAAACTTTAATAGTAATGAGCGATGGGAGCGCTACAGTGCAGATGACTGAAGGGAGAGACACCCTCTTCTGTGGACGCTCTTGAACCTGGCATGGGTCCTGGCACACAGCCAGTGCAATGAGTGATGGTTGGGAAAAAAACGATATTATATTTGACATACAGCAGCTTTCTTTGGTAGCTTTCCAGATACCATTTGACATAATCCTGACGTTGGATTGGTTTATATATACAAGTTAGCTATTAAGTGACCTCAAATGTACTGCTCACACAATGCCTAGTACTGGTCCCTTTCTTTGTCATCCTCTCATTTGGGTTGGGGTGGAGGGGATGAAACAGGATCTCCTGCAGTAACTCAGGATAGCCTTGAACTCATTTACTCCCTGCTTCAGCCCCTCCGCTGCTGAGATGCCAGGTGGGCACTCCATTGCTGGATCTCGCGTCATCCTAGGAATGAATGAGTCCCATTTCTCCCTAAGAGCAGAGGCTGAAGCCTTTGGGTGCATGGGCGAAATGTGAGAAATTCTAATTTGCAACACCCTAAGCTGTACTACTGCAAAACAAAAATTCGTATTGAAAAACTGTCATCCCTTAGTACAATTTCAATCCTGGATACTTTCAGGGGTTGCCAAAAAGTTAAGAAGTAGAAAACTTAGTGTAGCTTTGGAGCCCCCTGGTGGGATGTCTTAATTTTTCTGTCTGGGAAACAAAAATAATGGCAGTCAAAACTGAAAGTTTCGAAAACTGAACAGAGGAGCCTGAAAAGCATTTAAAAATATAGTTAGGGAGCTGGGTGGTGGTGGTGCACGCCTTTAAGCCCAGTGCTCGGGAGGCAGAGGCAGGCGGATCTCTGTGAGTTCGAGGCCAGCCTGGTATACAAGAGCTAGTTCCAGGACCGGAACCAAAAAAGCTACGGAGAAACCCTGTCTCGAAAATTAAATATATATATAGTTAGGGAGGCTGTCCTTGAACTCGGAGACCCACCTGACTCTGCCTCCTGAGTGCTAGGATTACAGGTGTGTGCCATTACCGGTGGAAAATGCTACAGATTTAAACCTCTGCTTACAGGGTTTTGTGTATGCGGTAGAATAATCCTCATAGCATGAAGATGGAAAGGCCAGTGTTAGTGTAGCTGAGCAAGTGAAACAGGGACTTGAATAATGCAGGTGTAATGATATGAATGAGATTTTACAGGATGAAGAGTTACCAACATTCATATTTTACAAAGGAGGAACTTAAAACTGATGGATTAAGCAAGAAGGCCAAATTAAAGAATTCTGCCTTCCATTCCAGGGAAACATAAAAATAACTTTTCTCCACTTCCCCAAAGTGGCGACTGCAAGTCTCTGGAGGAGAACTGTACTAACTCTTCCAAGAAAGATTTAGCCATCCCTTCTGCAACAGCAGTAGAAGAGACAAGTTGCAAGCATGACTGAGGTATCCACAGGTTTGGCCACAGTCTCTCTAGAAAGTCTGTCAAGGGGAACCGAGACCATGAACGGGCCTCCACCCATATCCATCAGATGTTATAAACCAGAGTCTACCACCATATTCATCAGTGATTAGGAAGCAGGGGCCCAATCTACATCCATCAGTGATGGGCCTTCCACCATATCCATCAGTGAGCTTGTCTGTGTCTCTATCTACTAAAACTATAAACATGCCGACTCTCAGATGTAGCAATTCTACTTCTAGGAATACCATCTCTGCAAAATGGCATGTGCATTGGTGTGTATAAGGGTATTTGATGTCACAAAATATTAAAAGCAAATTAACAATCAAGGCTTGGGGATTGCTCAGTTGGGAAAGTGCTGTCTTTTTTAGCACAAGCTCTTGAGCCTGAGCTTCAAAATGCAGGCTGAAATAAAAAGTATGTGCTTGTAATCCCAGTACTGGGGAGGTAGAGATGGGAGGATCCCTGGGGCTTACTTACTAGCCAGCCAGCCTAGCCTGCTTGATGAGTTCTGGGCCAATTAAAGACCTCATTTCACAAAGAGAGGAGA
>NC_022018.1:2300969-2312004 GCF_000317375.1 Microtus ochrogaster | reverse complement strand
ATACAAAATGTATGAAGAATCAACACACAAAGTGGAATGATGAACAAACTGTTGACTGACAAAACTTTAAGATGAGGACTATGTAAAAAAGCACGTTGCAATTTGTACAAAATAGAAAAAATCACTATAAATGCATTTGCCTATAAACCACAAAAGAACCAACTATGGATATACATACTCAGAAATTGTGATCTTCCAGACAATAGCCCTGGTGGTAGAAATCAAAGGTAGCAAGGGGATATCATTGCTGATCATTTGATACTTTTAAATTTCTAACCATATCAATCATATTTACAAATATGCCAAAAAGTCAGAAAAGAGGCTTAGTTTTTTGCTGTCATAAGATACCACAACCAAAGTGACTTATAAAATAAAAATTTACTTGGGACTTATTATTTCAGAAGATTAGAGTCATGTGGGGACCATGGCAGCAGGAAGGCAGGCATGGGACTGGGGCAGGAGTTGAGAGCTCACATCTTGAGACACAACCGTTAGGCAAAGATAGAGAACCAGCCAGTCATGACACATGCCATTAATCCCAGCAGTCGGGTAGCAGAGGTGAGTGGAACTCTGTGAGTTCGAGACCAGTCTGGTCTACAGGGAGAGTTCCAGGACATCCAGAACTGTTAGACAGAGAAACTCTGTCTTAAAAAAAAATAGGAAGACCCTGGGAATGGCTCAGTCTATTAAAATATCAAAGCCTACCCCAAGTGACACCTCCTCCAATAAGGCTTTATCAACAAGGACTTATCTCCTAATTCTTCCCAAAGGGTTCCACCAACTGTGGAAACTTTGAGCCTATAAAGGCCATTCATATTCAAACTACCACATGGGCCATCAAGTTTCCCAAGCAGAATAACTAAATAAATCCATGTAAAGCTGAGTCATCCTTCCAAACAGCTGGAGTGATGAAATAGTCTGTCTTTCAATACCTTGAAAGGATAAGCCATTGCTGCCTTAGCAGATGAACTCTTCTATAGAATTATAAAACCACACATTATTTACTGTTCAGCTGAAGCCTAGCCTGTATACAATGCTTAGTGACTACTTTATTTTGGAGTCATTTATCCCATTGTGTAAAGATTTCAAAGTAAGATGCTACACTTAACCCAACTTTACCTGTGTGTCCAGAATAAGGTCATTCCTTCCAGATATTTATTTCCTAGCTTTAATTCCAGTTTTGTCAGGTATGCAGGGGGGAAAATAGCCTATTAATTTATTTTTCCTCTTCTAGAACATGGGAAAAGAATACCTACTTTACAGGGATAGAGAGACAAAAATTCTTATATATATCAAAAGTTTTACACAATGTTTAAATACTTCTTTATATAGAAACATTAGCAGATGGTAGCAACAACCAAAGAAAAGGACTTTTGAACACATCATTATGTGAACACCAACAAACTCTCTAGGATCATTTCATGCCATTTTAATTGAGTTGCACTTTCATTTATCTTCAAGTTCTATTATTATAAACATTTTGATCAAAGAGACCCACTTACCTGAGGGAATAATAAATGGGTTCAGAGTATTGTTGCCCTTTTTACAAATGTAGCCCAGTTTCTGCACACATTCCAGATTCTCCCACTTCGCATTCTTTCCAGGGTTCAGTGACACGCAGCTCTTTCCTGGTTCTGATGATGGACTTCCTTCAAGCAAACGACAAAGCTAGAGTGGGACGACTGGAGTTCCCCTAAGTGGATGGCTTCCACCTCCCCCGTCACCACGCTTTAAGTGTGGGATTTAATGGATCCCCATCCTGTCTTTTGCTACACATTCACAAACGAGTATTTACTGAGTGCAGAGCAAAAGACATGGTGGGTATCTATTTGGTTTCTTGTTGCTGGCTTATTCCAAGACTTAAGATGTTGATGACACAGTAGCATGCTTTGAAATAACCAACCTCAACAATGGACAGCATTAGACCTTAAACTTTAAACAGCCGTGATGATGGATTATATCCTGTGTCACACAGGACCGAATGAGAGGAATGTATGCTGCTCCAAATGACCTCTGTTAACCTTCCCCAGTCAGAGAGACTCCAAAGTGAATATACAATGCGAGGGATAAACACAATGGTAAAGAGATCTGGAAGACAATGTTCCACACTCCCAGAGCTAAGATGCATTTAGTTGAACTCAATAATGAAAATCTTTGGCGCTATCTCCTAATCTGTTTCATACAGGAAGTCACTTAAAGAACCAGACTGGGTTGACATATACTACAATAGATACATGCATCCACCTCTATATCCTCCAATGTATAATTTATTTACTGCAATGGATACATGCATTCATCCCCACAACCTCTGATAAAAGGTTTATCTACTACAATGGATACATGCATCCATCCCTACAACCTCTGATGTATAATTTATCTACTGTAATGGATAAATGCATTCATCCCTACATCCTCTGATAGAGCATTTATCTACTTCAGTGGATACATGTATCCAACCCTACATCCTCTTGTATCATTTTAACCCCAGTGTTCCATAACTAACTTTATCTCATTCCTGAAGTCTGGCAAATGAGCTACATACATTCTGTCAGTACCTTAATTTTGTGACCTTTGATAACTATTTATCATGCACCTAAATTTCAGTCTCCCAAAAAGAAAATCATGTCACCTGAACTTGGAAGTCTTTAGCAGAAACATTTTGCAGGTTGTATAAATATTATATAAAGGAAAATACTATTAGCAATAAGTAAAAAGAATTTTTTAAAAAGCTATTGATAACATGACAAAGATAACAGGAAAGTAAAGCTCACAGAGTTGGTGTTAGTACTAGGAAAAAAATATTCCAGGAGACAATAGCACATTTAATAAATACTACTCTTAACTAATGTATTTGTTAGTAAATCACACTATATATTCATCTATTAAAGCAATACCACTGCCAACCTTGAGATAATAATAGTGTTCTTTATTGATCCCATGGCTATTATATAGTTGAATTTATATTTCTTCATCGTTCACATAAAATATTCTTGATTGAAATAAAAACATAGCTTAGTAATACTCTCATTGGAAAGAAACAAAGACTAGTTTTGAAACTTTTTCATCTCTGGGTAGTAGCATGTGTTGTTAGAAGCTACCAGAGGGCTATTAAGTGTGAGTCCAACCTCTCTAACTCCAGCTCACTACCAAGCCTGGTTTATGGTAGAAGAGTGCAGTTAATGATTAGTGATGTCTGCCATGGAGCAGGAAAGGGTAGGAGGAATGTATTAGCCTTGTGTTTATCAGCTTCTCACTTACCTGCTCTTCTCCACACAACCCTACTCTCAAGCAGTTTTTTTTTTTATAGCCCAGGTTATCTCAAACAATTGATCCTTGTGTTTCTGCCTCCTGAGTGTTAGGATCAGCCACAAATGTGCACTGCCAAGCCTAAAGTCACAATTCTTTTTTTAGTCTGAACCACTAAATGCCCTTTTAAAGCATTAGGCTTAAAAATGTTAAACTTTCTGTCTCATATCTTGACTTACTAATTTGGGGGGTGGGGGGAATAGGGTTTCTCTGTAGCTTTGGAGCCTGTCCTGGAACTAGTTCTTGTAGACCAGGCTGGCCTCAAACTCACAGAGATCTGCCTGCCTTTGCCTCCTGAGTGCGAGGATTAAAGGCATGAGCCACCACTGCCCAGCTTCTTGGCTTACTTTATAAAACTTGAATAAATAGTGTTTTATTTTTTAAAGTACTTAAACATTTGCCAACTTTTGTGTTCTTTCAACTTGTATGTTTCAACAACATGGAAGAGAGCCATTTACTCTGTTTTCTAACTTCCAAATAATCAGAAAGTTGCTGGAGTATCTACTGACTCTCATTTTTACAATCAAATTGTGTATTGATTGTTAAGAAAAGTACTCATAAATATTTATGCTAGTGTAGAATTTTATAATCTGTGGCTGAGGTAGTATTTTTAATTAAAGAATATTCTATTATAAATAGCACAAAATAGTATCACTGTAGACTTTAAGATCATGTCATTTTAAAAATATCTCATGACCCTAGATATGAGAAATTCACCAACCCAAAATATTCAGTTCTCTTAGATTCATAATGTGTATTTGTGGATAATAGTAGAAGCAAACATATGCTCATATTCAGGCCTCAAATCACAGAACTGAAATCCCAGATACTCAGAAGGCTGAGGAAGAAGGATCCCAAGTTCAAGGTCTTTCTGGGATAGAGTAAATTCGAGACCGGTCTGTGTAATGCAGTGAGACTGTCCCAAAATTAAGAGTTTGTGGAGGACTGAGGACATAGCTTAGTGCTTGTCTAATGTACACAAGGCCCTAGATTCTGTCCTTAGTATGCACTCAAATGTGTAAAATCATTGATGTCTATACAGCATTATAAATATTAGAAATATATGTATCTTTGGTATGAGAGAATTGTCTGTATTCTGTCAATCATGTTTTAAATAAATGCTAATTGGCCAGGCAGGAAGTATAGGGTCAACCAGACAGGAAGTAGACGTGGGGCAATAAGAACAGGAGAATTCTGGGAAGGGAGAAGCCCATTCCTCCCACTCCTGCCCAGACCACCGAAGAAGCAAGATGTAGGTAAGCTACCTGGCTGAGAGAGGTACTGAGCTATGTGGCTAACACAGATAAGAATAATGGGTTAATATAAGTTACAAAAGTTAACAAGAAGCCTGAGCTAATGGGCCAATCAGTTTTATAACGTATGGAGATCTCTGTGTGATTTTCTCTGGGACTTGCCGCCTGTGGGGTACCGGGAGGGACAGAAACCCCAACAAGCCAGCCCATCATGTTACATATCGTATATATATATAACCACTTTTAAATTTTAAAAATTTTGGTAGAATAAGAGAGTCACAAAACAGAGGGGACAATGGTCATACAAAAAGTTGAAAACACTTAGTCAGCTTTAATAATAGTTAGATAATCTTTTCAAGGACAATAACAAAGTTAATATAACACAAAATACATATTAATAGTAACAATTCTATTATCTTTAACCTTACTTAAGAATGGTTATAAAATGATGTGAGATTTCCCTTTGTACATTGTGATTACCATTAATAAATAAAAAACTGCTTTGTGCCTCGGCCTCCTCCAATAATAAAACATACTTTTGAATGTAAGAACTAAACAAATCCAAGCTATGTGGAGAGAGTAGACATCAAACAGAAATTCACATTGAGCGTTGTGATTATCTTGGGAAACAAGTCCTTACCCTTGGAAGCTGGTCCTGTGTGAACTTTGACCTTTAGAATATTCAAATCCAGGTTGCAAATGTCAAAGCATGGTGAGAAATGGGCTATGTTGCATTAAAACTCTTTGAAATATATGTGTAAGGTGAGAAAGGTCTTTAAGATACCCAATGATCCCATTCAACTAGTAACACTCAAGCAGGTTTAACCTTACCTGGTAGCCAGTTCAGATACCGGAACGGGCTGCCTCCACTCCACTGCCAACCACTGCTGAAACTCAGGCTGTTGAGTCCAATCCAGAGTCCTGAGCTCAAGGAACTAGTCAATCCTACACGCAAAAAGCAAACACAAACACAAATCAGACATTCAGAAATGACAATGAAATTAAGTCCATAATTAAATATGTTAAGCAAAAATGTGAGAAAAGGTGCTGGAGAAATGGCTCAGTGGTTAAGAGCACATCTGACTCTTTCAGAGGACCCTTACTTAGGTTCTCAGCATCAGTGTTGGGTGGCTTACAACCATCTTAACTCCACTTCCACAGAATCCAATATCCAATACCTCTGGCCTCCAAGTGCACTTGCTTGCATGCACATGCACACACACACACTGATAACAGTAATAATAATAATAACAATAAATATGTTTTTTAAATGTGAGGGAAGTAGTGATTAACATAGCTAAAACTTTTTCTAATAATCTAAAACAAACAGAGCCATGGCCTTCACTGACAGGTGAAGAAACAGGCAGGAGTATTATGAAAAGCTCATAGGGCCCTGGCTAAGGTTTCCACACTAATCTTAATCACTGGATACTCTCTTGGGGCTAATACAAGCTCTTCTTGTGGGGACATTATTATGTTAACTCTTATGAAATAATGACTTTCTTACAGCCCTTGAGAGTAAAGGTAAGATTTGTTTTATAAAATAAACAAAGCTTTTCTATAACAGAAAATTTTTACTAAATACTTTGACCTACATTGTCATAACTCATCACCTCAACTTTGTATTTCAGAACCTATTTTGAGAATTTTATGATGTCTAAAATCAATTTAGCTACTTTATAAATGGTTATTAAGCTGAAAAACAATGTTTATGCCAACACTAAAACAGCAGTGTTTTAGTTAGGTGGATAATAAATAATAATTACAGTGGTTTAGTCTACTGAAGCCTAATATGGAAATAAAACTAAAAATGCCACATGGACTAGCTAACGCAAATATTTCAACCTCTTACTGTTTGTATCTTTTTAAAAAATCAAAAGTAGGAATTTTCTAATCCCTCTAAATTTTTTTAGTTAATGGGAAATAATTTTTAAACCTATGCTTTGATTTAGGTTTAAAAACACTCAAATCTGTATACATGCTAGAAACAAATTTTCCAGTTTACGCTCACTGGTACCTGTGGGATATTTTCCTCAGTAACACCTTTAGCGGTGAGAGCTAGAAGTTAAGCACTTACAATACTGAGAGCCTCATATTTGCCCATTTGTTTCAAAGGCTAAAAACAATACAGAAAAGGAGGCAGCAAGAATGTAAGAGCCGGAGGACGGGGAGATGAGAGGCAGGAAGAAGGCCTCTGGACACAGAACAGCCATTACACCTATGAGCACACTAGGAAGACCAGGCTGATCTCATCTCAATGTCACAGAATCTGCCTGCCTCTACTTGCCAAGTACCGGGATGAAAGGTATATGACGCCATGCCCAGATCTTCTTATGACTTTTTAATATGAACTAATATGAGAAAAATGGAAAAAAATTAAATACTGATACAGAAATTTCAAAGACAACTAATTCAAATTTACTTATTTTTTATGTGTATAGGTACTTGGCCTGTATGCTATCTGTGCACACATGAATTCCTGACCTCCAGGGAGGCCAGAAGAAGGTCACTGGGACTGGAGATTTGGCTGTGAACCACTATGTGGTTTCTAGAATTGAAATTACATATTATTCTCCAGAAATGCAGCTGGTCATCTTATCTGCTGAGCCATCACTCCAGCCCTCATTTATTCTTTCTCAGACATTCTAGAAGGAAAGGATTGGAGAGCTAGTGTGGCTTTCTGAAGTGTATTGTATCTGGGGAAGTATCTAGTCCAGTTCTCTCATGGGACAGCCAGGACAAACAAAGATGGACAGGCTAAACACCTTGCTGAGGGTTATGGAGCAGTAGTAAGGGTCAGAACCAGAACCCAGGGTTCCGTTGAGTATTCCCAATGGATTTAGTCACCTTAAACTTAAACCTCCAGGAACTAGACAGGTAGCACAGTGATTAACAGCACTTGTTGTTCTTTCAGAGGACCAAGGTTCAGTTCCCAGCACCCACGTGTAACTCCAGTTCCAGGGGATCAGATGCCTTCTTCTGACTTCCATGGGCATTCGACACATTGATGAACATACAGGCAAAATACTCATAAACAGAAAGCAAAATAATAAATCTAAAACCAAAATGTTCACATAAATTTCCCTGTAAATAATTTCAAGTACTAGCAAGGTACCTTACACAAAGAACAATGGGCCAAGTAGGTGTTTCCGGTCAGTGACCTTGCTCCTGACGGTTTTCAGCATCCTGTTCCTTGTTACATGACATTTACCAATAACTCTTGGCTAGGTTTTCAATGTTAAAATTTTACTCCAAATTATAAAATTATTTCTTTAAAGACTTGCTAAGAAAACTGTCATCAATATGGGAAGGTATCACTTAATTGTAGAGCCATGTGATAAATATCAAATATTCTTCATTAAAACAGATGGTGAATTTGTGTTATGCCAACTTTATACTTATCTGTGCCACCATTAACACCTTTACTTTATTGTTTTTATATATTACTGAAATTATTTTGAGTAATATATAATCCCTTTAGGATGAATAAGAAATAAGCTAAAAATCATTGCCCCACCTTCATGCAAGAGAAAACATATCTCTAGACTGTGCTAAAAACATTAAGGGATCAATACTGCATTGATATTATCATTTATATTACGACAATTATTGCTGAATGTTATATTTTCACAAATTCTAAAATAATAAGTTTATACTAACTTGAATAATTATCACTCCCCTATTTCCGGAGGAATATAGGGAAACACTTTATAAAAGTACCATTTCAAGTTGAACACATTTGTGCATGTCTATATAACCCCAGCACTCGGGATGCTGAACCAAGCAGTATCAAGAGTTAGAGGCTTAAAGGCAAGACCCAACTAGTAGCATTTCAAAGTGTTAAATATAACTTACAAAAGATAAGTGCTCTAGAAGTTTAAAAATAATTACCAACCAAGGAGTTTGGAGCATGATAGTACATTCTTGTAATTCTAGCACCCTAGAGGCTGAAGCTACACACGGAGGATCGTTGTATGTTTGAGACCAGGTACTAAGTACCAGGCCAGACAGGACTACATAACAAGAGTCTGTTTCAAAAGAAAAAAAGTAAAAGTTGCTTTTCAAGATTGTGCTTTTGTATCAGGTTTGAGTTAAATCACCAGGTCCAGCACTATGAGAAATGACAGCAGATGTTTAAGGAAGTCACCTTCTGACTGCCCCATAACCCATACCCTGTACCCCATACCCCATCAACTCCATGGGGCCTCTGAGCTTGAGAACAAAATCAATACTTTTAAAATTAGGCCTACAAGATAGTTATGTGCCAAGTAAGTACATGTGATGGCTATCATTTCCATGACTGCTAGCAGCTACATGTTGAATTTAGATTAGCTATAGAGTGATTTGGGAACAAAATTCAAGTTCTCTACTAAAAGTGTCCTTTAAAAGTCTGACATCTGTGATGATCCGTCCTCAGCACAGGAGAATAAAAAGAAGCACCCTGTAAGCAGATGAGCATCAAGCACTCAGGCATATGTGTAATTTTGTAAAGAATTTTTATTCAGACCAAGAAGTTTTATTCTAGCTATACAAAGCATCAGTTATCAATTCCAAAGGATTCCTTTTTTTTATTTTGGGTGTATGCAGCATATAATAACGTACTTTGAAGTCTGATTTTGAACTTAGGTACGAAAGAGACTTCCATTATTACACTAGTATTTTAATTTCACTCTTCACACTTATATACCGTTTATTTTCAGGCAATACCATAGGAAATCAGTTTACACACACACACACATACACACACACACACATACACACACACACACACACACACACACACACTTTCATACACAAGTCTGGTAACAAGCCAAATTTTACTTCCTTCATCTCCTTTCAATTCTGTGAATGATCATTCAAACTACACATAGTTAGGAATCAGGTTTAGGAATTGAGGATTAAATGGAGCATCCTAACTCTGGGGAGAAGTTGAAGTGAAGAAGATAGAATGGCCGTGGTCGATGTGCAAACAAGCAGCCGGGTGGAAGCATGCCACCCTGGGGATAGTATGACATCAGATTACAGCTTAGAAAGACATTTACTGGCACAAGGAGATTTTGGTGAATGAACTGAGGCTCTCTCTGGCACTGTGGGCATGCCAGATCCCTGCTCATTTTGTGGATGAGACTCGGGCAGGGTAAAATGGAAGACAGAGATGAACTTCAATTCAGCTCTTTTTACACACTTGCAACAAGAAGCAACCTACCTCATGTTAGTCCACTGATCTTCTATCTCCTCTTTAAAGTGTGATAAAGATAGTCATTTGTGAGATTAATTATGAGTTTCAGAAAAATTCCAGCAGGGTAGTGATGACACAGCACTTGGGAGGCAGAGACAGGCAGATCTCTGTGAGTTTGATGCCAGCCTGGTCTACAGAGTGAGTTCCAGGACAGACACCAAAGCTACAAAGAAACTCTGTCTCATAAAACAAACAAAAAGAAGAAGAAAAAGGAAGGAAGGAAGGAAGGAAGGAAGGAAGGAAGGAAGGAAGGAAGGAAAGAAAGAAAGAAAGAAAGAAAGAAAGAAAGAAAGAAAGAAAGAAAGAAAGAAAGAAAGAAATTCTAGTGTCTGGCACATAGCCCCTACCCAAAAGAGAGAGAGCTGGAGAGATGGCTCAGAGGTTAAGAGCAAGGACTGCTCTTCCAGAGGACCTGAGTTCAATTTCCGATTCCCAGCTCCCACATGGCAGTTCACAGCTGCCTGTAATTGCAATATCTGATACCAATGCACACAAAATAAAAATAAATAAATTATTTAAAAAAATAAAGTTCTTTTAAAAAAAAAGAGGACAACCAATGTGTTTGTTTCTGGCAGTCTCCCTATGAAGGAACACACCGGCCTCAAGCTTGCAATCGCTCCCTCCACCCCATCAACCACCACACACATCTTAACAAGTCTTTAACTTCAGACTCATCACCATGGAGTATGCATTTAAGAAAGTCCTGCTTACTTCCCAAGCTCCCCTCATAGAACATACTTTATGTCTATTATGGGTTGTTTTCCATTTGAGGGTCTATTCTCAAAGAGAACACATCACAGACCACCATCTGCCCCACCAATTATTTACCAGGTTCCTCCTCAGTACAAGCCCATGGATATCAAATGCCATGACTATCTTCCTTCTAGAGAAAAGGAATGTCTTTCCTCTGCTCCAGATTATTTCGTGTTTCCTGTCAGATAACCTTTCCTTGTGGCATGATATTTTTGACTTACAGAAAGGCAGGAAGTGCCCTAGGTCTCCCTAGAAATCTACACACGTCCAGATTCCACTGGAAATGTGCTGACTGCAATTCTGAGACTTGAATAAGACTGAAGGAAACATGGGAAGGGAGCTCAGGCCTGAGTGTCCACGGCCTGCCTGCTGCCTGACTAACGTGCTCACAGCACTTGCTCATCAGGGCAGTGTACCCATGTGACCCAGACAACATCGGGCAGTGTACCCATGTGACCCAGACAACATCGGGCAGTGTACCCAT
>NC_022018.1:2300239-2300850 GCF_000317375.1 Microtus ochrogaster | reverse complement strand
GACAACATCGGGCAGTGTACCCATGTGACCCAGACAACATCGGGCAGTGTACCCATTTGACCCAGACAACATCGGGCAGTGTACCCATGTGACCCCGAGGCCATCAGGGCAGTGCTCCCATGTGACCCGAACACCATTAGAGCAGTGTTCCCATGTGACCCGGAGGCCATCAGGGCAGTGTTCCCATGTGACCCGGAGACCATCAGGGCAGTGTTCCCATGTGACCCGGACACCATCAGGGCAGTATTCCCATGTGACCCAGAGACCATCAGGGCAGTGTACCCATGTGACCCCTAGGCCATCAGGGCAGTGCTCCCATGTGACCCGGAGACCATCAGGGCAGTGTACCCATGTGACCCAGAGATCATCGGGCAGTGACCCGGAGACCATCAGGGCAGTGTACCCATGTGACCCGGACACCATCAGAGCAGTGTTCCCATGTGACCCGGACACCATCAGGGCAGTGTACCCATGTGACCCCGAGGCCATCAGGGCAGTGCTCCCATGTGACCCAGAGACCATCAGGGCAGTGTACCCATGTGACCCAGAGATCATCGGGCAGTGTACCCATGTGACCCCGAGGCCATCAGGGCAGTGCTCCCATGTGACCC
>NC_022018.1:2269337-2300139 GCF_000317375.1 Microtus ochrogaster | reverse complement strand
CCCATGTGACCCGGAGACCATCAGGGCAGTGTACCCATGTGACCCGGAGACCTGGACTCGGGCTCTGGTAGGAAAAGCTGCTATCCACACCTACAAATCACCTGGGATATAGGCAAAACGCAGTTTTCTGGGCTATCTACTATGTAGACTGAAAGATGGTCCAAGTACCTCCATCCCAACAAAGTGATGATAATGATGGATAATCACATTCCCTTTACAGAACTATAGCACTGGGGCTGGTGAGACAGCTCTGCGGAAAAAAGAGCTTGCCACCCAGCTTAAGAATCTGAGTTTGGTTCCTGGATCCCATGAGGCAGAAAGAGAGAACAACACCTATAGGCTGTCTTTTGACCTACACACACACACACACACACACACACACACACACACGCATGCTAAATACATAAACATAAAAATAAAAATGAAGAACCTACTATGCTGTGTTCTTGCTAACAGTTAACCATTCCATTGCTCAAACTTTAGGGTAAACTTCTAAAAAAAAAAATTACCTTAACTTTTTTCATCATTTGACAGTCAGCAAATTGAGAACTTTTCCTTGGAAGGGGCCGTGAACTCCCTGGATGGGAGGCATACCTATCATAATGAGCCTCTTGTTCAGCAGCTCACCTCACCAGCTCAAACTCCACACTGTATTCCCAATTCACTGTGCTTGGTCACTTCCTGGTTTTCTCATTTACATCTGTTTTCCCCATAGGACTTTAAGTCCCATGTGGACAGGTCAGGATCAGCTTGGGTGTCTCTGGGACCTAGCAGAATGCCACCACTAAATCATCAAGATATCCTGAATAAAAGTGGAGGGAACCTTAAAGTGTTTGTAAATAATTATGGGATATTTGAGCAAATAACTATTATAAGATGGCAATAAGAAGAGCTGAGAAAATAACTTCATCAGGAATGTGCTTGCTGTGTTATAAGAACTAAGTTTGATCACCAAAAACATAAAATGCCAAGCATGACGGAGCATACATAGAGTCTCAGTGCTGTGAGTCAGAGACATGAGGATTCTGGGGACTCCCTGGACAGTCAGATTAGCCTAAACAGGGATCTCCAAGTCCCAGAGAGAGGTCTTGCATAATAAACAAGCAAAAAATAAATAAAAAAGTCAGGGTGTATGGCTACTGGAATATGTCACCCAGGGTTGACGTCCTCAGGCCAGGCCAGGCCCCATACCCAAGGGTTACTGGCCAACACAAACGGGACGCCAAAGGTTTATGTTTCTGCTTTTGTTTTCCTTTTGTTGTGGTGCTGATTTTATTTTATGTTTTTGAGTGAGAACATAAAGTCTCCCAACCAAGAAAAGTCCATGGCTGGATTATTTCAGCACAAAATTCTACCAGAACTTGAGAGAAGAACTAATACCTATACTCCTCAAATTTTCCCACACAATAGAAACAGAAGGATCATTGCCCAACTCTTTCTAAAAGACTGTAATTACCCTAATACCCAAACCACACAAAGACTCAACTAAGAAAGAGAATTACAGAGCAATCTCACTTACAAACTTTGATGCAAAAATACTCAATAAAATACTGGCAAACAGAATCCAAGAACGCATCAAAAAATCATCATGACCAAGTCAGCTTCATCCCAGAGATGCAGGGATGGTTCAACATATGAAAATCTGTCAATGTAATCCACCATATAAACAAACTGAAAGAAAAAACCATATAATAATCTCATTAGATTCTGAAAAAGCATTCAACAAAATCCAGCACCCCTTTATAATAAGGGTCGTGGAGAAATCAGGGTTACAAGAAACATATCTAAACATAATAAAAGCAATATACTGCAGGCCGACACCCAGCATCAAATTAAATAGAGAGAAACTCAAAGTGATCCCACTAAAATCAGGAACAAGACAAGGCTGTCCACTCTCTCCATATCTATTCAACATAGTTCTTGAAGTTCTGGGTAGAGCAATAAGACAACGGAAGGAGATTAAGGGGATTCAGTTTGGAAAGGAAGAAGTTAAACTTTCATTGTTTGCCGATGATGTGATAGTATACCTAAGTGACCCCAAAAACTCTATGAGGGAACTCCTACAGCTGATAAACAGTGATGTGGCAGAATACAAGATCAACTCAAAAAAAAAAAATCCAAAAAGGAAAAAGAAATATAGGTGTGCACCACTGCAATAGTTAGAAAGAAAAGTACCCCCCAAAGGTCTTTCTATCAGAACACTTGGTCTCCAGTTGATAGCACTGTTTGGGATGGCTGTGGAGCCTTTAGAAGGTTGAGCATTGCTAAAGGAAGTATGTCACTGAGGGCAGACGCTGAAATTTTATAAACCGGCCTCACTTCCTGCTCTTTCTTTCTCTGCTTCTCTTGCATGGATCAGATGTGATCTCTCTGTTTCCTGTCTGCTAGGTCAGCCTCATCCTCTTGCTGGCTTGCCTCCCATGCCATGATGGACTCATCCTTCTGGAACTGTAAGCCAAAATGAATCTTCCTTAAGTTGCTTTTGGTCAGAGTAATTTATCACTGGCAGAAAAATAATCGATATAACTACATGCCCATTTTTTGCTCTTGTTGCTGTTTTATTTTTTTGAGAGAGAACAAGTAAGTTGGGTGGGTGGGGAGATGGGAGGGATTGCTTGAGATCAAACCCAGGCCTTCTTACATGCTGGACAAGCTTTCTGGCAACTGAGCCACCTCTCCAACCCTCAGGAATGAGTGTTACAGATTAAATATATATTCTTTTCTCAATTAAATACTAATTTCACAGCTTTGTAGTAGATGTTTAAAAAGTCAAATAATACATTGTAGAAATAAAACCTGAAAATGCATAGATCTGGCAGTTGGACAGGCAAAGTCAGAGGGACTTAAATTTGCACAGGAATTATTAACCTGCCTCTGCTACTAATTGTTCACTTCATTTTGTCATCTTGAACTCTCTGATGCTAACAGAAAACCTTTGGCTTCAGGTTAAACATGGGTATCACTGCTGCATCCAAAACCTATATCACTCATTGATATTGGCTTCCTTTGCTCTTTGCCAAGTTCACTCCTCAGAACCCTTAACACCAGCTCTAAAGGCAGATACTGATAGAACAAAATCCACTCTAGATATGACAGTTATTTGTCATTTCTGTTTGTTTTCTGAACATGGATTTCTTATATGATCTATACCAGCTGCTAAGAGACAAAATTTTCATGACATTAACAATTCATTTTATTACCTACTCCTAAGTTACATGATGTAGAAATCAAGTAATCCGATTTTACATACATTTTTGAATTCTGTCATTACCTGTCAGGTACGTTTGCTCATGAATCTCCGTGACACTCAAGAGCTCGGCATTCTGCTGTTTGCAGCTCTCCCTTGCCTGATGCCAGGTTAAGGCAGACTTGGAGTTTATTTGGTAAAGAACTCCGGTCAATGGATCTTTATTCCAGAGCCTCTCACTGCCTTCAACTGTGAAAGAAGAGACTCAGTTAGCTGTGTGATGCATGGGAAATGCTTACAGAGAACAATACATTCACAACCCATCCAGTTCCCCTCATCACATCTTCAGCTGCTGGCCTTTTACTCATCTTTAAAGCCAGCTGTACTTTCCTTGCTCCTGAGATGAAGAGTAGCTGTCTCATAGCCAACCACAGTTAGAGTGTTTCATGCGTCTAAGGTAAGAAAGAGACACAACTTCTCCCTGTTTTCTTGCTGGGACATTTGGATTGGATGATGTAAGATATGAAGCAGATACAAGGAAGAAAAATCAAGACACCATCCCAGTGTTCTGGATCAGTGAACGAACCAGGTAAGGGAGAGGAAATAACGCATGGTTTCTTAAGGCAAGTGTCTCTATTGTCTAGTTTGGTCTTTTAACAAGACATTTGGGAAAACTCTGAGAAATATGGTATAGTTTGACATTAAGAAATTTGCCCCCCCTAGAGTGTCCTCCCTGGCCCAGTGTCCTTTATGGGGCAGCAGAAAACCAGGCCTGGGGGATGTGAGGAAACATGCTGCAATAATCCAGCAATAAATGTGACAGAGGTTAGACATACGTAACTTAGGAAGGGGTGCCTGACTGCAAGAAGGATGCTCAGAGAAGCAGAAATAAGGCAAAGACTTCAACCACTTCCTCCATCCTCGGCCCGAGCTCTGCCCCCAAGCTGTACCCCCAACTCCACCTAGACCTGTCACACACTTTTTTACAGATTCTTAAACAAGGACAGAACCACAGATTTCAAGTTCTGGTACTTGATGTGGTCTTGCTAGTTCTAGGAACACTTGAATTTTCATTTTCAAAGGACTTAGAAGCATAAATTACCCAATTCCCTTGATATCAAATTCCACCCTGTTGGGGCTTTAAGGCAGTATCATTTTCACAGCTAGGAGCTCCAGCACATGCTGACACTTGAGAACCCTCAAACTCTTTCTCCCACCAAACACATTTATCATGCCATTTAAATTCTGGTTTCAACCTACGGCTTTATAAAGCTAAAGCATTTGGGGTTTGGCAGAATGGGGTGTCTACCTCCAGCATTGTCTATATAATACTGTATATATACAGTATACTTTGCCCTAAAGTCTCAGCAAATTAGGGTGTTATTTCATACAAGGAATGTTGGGGCAATGGTGGTGCTGTCTGATCTTCCCCCCAATGGTTTCTTAAGGCAAGTGTCTCTATTGTCTAGTTTGGTCTTTGAAGTAAGGAATAAGAAGAAAGTTCACAGACTCCTTTAGACAGGCTGAACACCTGAACCTGCCAACAGAGAATAAAGTGGCTTTCAGAGCTTCACTTTCTCATCACCAGGATGCATTCCATCTAGGTCCCGGCAATAGGACATGCTAATTGTCAGGCTTTCTTCCCGTGGTTAAAAAAACTGGCCACTTTCACTTATATTGACCCTTCGATATTGTAGGATTGCAAATACCTTTTATAAACTTAGTGGACTTTATGAAAGCCCAATAATGTAGATAAATATTATTTATACCCTTTTACATATAAGATATTTTGAAGGTAGCAAATAAAATGTTTTATGCTTGGAGAATATGTCTCTTTCTTGTTTCTTAATAACGCAAAATTCTGCTTACAACCTTGGGAAAAACAGCAAAACTTTTGCATTTACTTCAGGGAAAAGAACAGAGATTATATAATTTTTAAAGTTTTCAAGAGAGTGTTAAACTATCCATACCATATCGTGTACGGCATTGTAATTCTTAACTCTAGATCTAATTGTGTTTTGTGTCTGATGAGGAAGTGGCAATCAGAGTGCTTTCAGTCCCACATGCACCCTCCACCCTGTGCTGTGACACTGTGGTAACTGCGGTAATTGTCTTCTATCAATACCACTTAAGGGAAGGATGCTACGGTTGGGACCATGAAGCACATATCTCTGAGAAAAATGAGGATGGATTTAGAAAGTATCACTCTTACTAAGTGAAGACAACTCTTCACTGGTTGAAAAATAGGTACACCACTTTTCCAGACAAAAAGATTTCTCATTCAAAACATTAGACAGCTGTAAACCTTAAATGGAAATCAAATTTCTAAATGTTGGTAGAAGAGAGGCAAATATATCTACCTCCATCAAGGCTAGAGAATTGTATCTGTATGGACTCGAAGCCCATGAACTTCAAGTGTCGTTATAAATACATTTACCTCAGTCACGACCAGAGCATGGTACCATTAAGGCCTTGAGGCCTGTGACCTTCATGGACACTCATCAGATGCTGAAGAGGCAATTACAATGTAATACAGAGTATGAACTCGTTTGCTTTTAACAAGACATTTGGGAAAACGCTGAGAAATATGGTATAGTTTGACATTAAGAAATTTTGCTAAGTTTTACTGCCTTAGAATACTAGCAGAGTAAGAATTCGATGCATGAATTTGTGGTCGCCAAGAGCTTAGTAGGACACGATGCTACTGCAGCTCAGAGAATTCCACAGCAGTTCTGGGCCCCCCTAGAGTGGCCTCCCTGGCCCAATGTCCTTTATGGGGCAGCAGAAAACCAGGCCTGGGGGATGTGAGGAAACATGCTGCAATAATCCAGCAATAAATGTGACAGAGGTTAGACATACGTAACTTAGGAAGGGGCGCCTGACTGCAAGAAGGATGCTCAGAGAAGCAGAAATAAGGCAAAGACTTCAACCACTTCCTCCATCCTCGGCCCGAGCTCTGCCCACAAGCTGTACCCCCAACTCCACCTAGACCTGTCACACACTTTTTTACAGATTCTTAAACAAGGACAGAACCACAGATTTCAAGTTCTGGTACTTGATGTGGTCTTGCTAGTTCTAGGAACACTTGAATTTTCATTTTCAAATGACTTAGAAGCATAAATTACCCAATTCCCTTGATATCAAATTCCACCCTGTTGGGGCTTTAAGGCAGTATCATTTTCACAGCTAGGAGCTCCAGCACATGCTGACACAAAACTTGAGAACCCTCAAACTCTTTCTCCTACCAAACACATTTATCATGCCATTTAAATTCTGGTTTCAACCTACGGCTTTATAAAGCTAAAGCATTTGGGGTTTGGCAGAATGGGGTGTCTACCTCCAGCATTGTCTATATAATACTGTATACAGTATACTTTGCCCTAAAGTCTCAGCAAATTAGGGTGTTATTTCATACAAGGAATGTTGGGGCAATGGTGGTGCTGTCTGATCTTCCCCCCAAAACCTAAATACAAACAATGGTCTTCAGCCACAGTGGTTCGTTTTCTCCATGGTAATATGAGAGCTGTGGTGTCTGTAAGGGGTTAGAATGGGATACTCTAGGATAACAAGTGTGAAAAAAAATTGGGGGAACATGTTCTACATGAGGCCGAGGTCCTACCACCTTGTTGTCATGGTGACTGTTCCAAGCATATCTTGGTCGGTTACTTACATTGCAATGGACAAAATCCAAACAGCTTGTCGGTGTCGTAGTCAGAGGTGGTTCCACACCAGAGCCATCCATCTGAGCGCCCAGCGCTGGTGCAGTCTGCGTACCACTTGTTTTCAAACTTGAACGGAAAAGCGCAGATGGCTCCGTTTGCATTGCCCAGCAAGGAGTACATGGCTGTGGGGACACAGGGGTTTGCATTTAGAATGAAAGTGACATGTGTCTGTACGCTGACTTCACAAGGCGCCCTGAGGGAGCTGCTCTCGCTCTTCTGATCTGCAGACCCTTGTCCCCTCCACCTCTTCGTAATCCGTCGCTTGGCACCAGTTGCAGCAGGAATTTAGGAACCAATTCTAGCCCCACCCCTTTCCCACCACCTTTTGGAATGGACTGTGCTCCTTTCTTTGAGGAAACATTGGCAATAAGCTCTTGTGACACCAGCTTTAACCTCTGCCTTTCTTCCAAGGCAGGCAGATGCTGTCCTTCCTCTTGGCTAGAAATATAGTCTCAATAACTCTTCAGATTGGAAACAACTTTAAAGCTATGGAGCTGACAAAAAGTGAGAATCAGAGGTTGGATCCTTGGGACCCAGATAAATATGGACATGGAGCCAGGGTCTCAGAGCAAACTAGCTAACTAGACCCACCAAATCCGTGAGTGCCAGGTTCAAGTGAGAGAGCCTGACTCTGCCTAAGGTAGAGAGTGATGGGAGAAAACACTTGCCATCAACCTCTGACACATGTGTACACAAATCTACATCTTCTCTCACACACACACACGCGCGCGCGCGCGCGCCATAGAGTCACAGGCAATGTTCAAATCCCCTCCAACTACTTCTGAGCAAGTTGCTCAAGTGGTTTGTGTGGGGGGCATGGATAGGATAGGCAGAGTTCTCTAATCCATATCCTAAAAAGAAATCACTCAAAACCCTTGAACAGTATTCACAGTCAGTACCTTTCTTTTTCAATTTATGAAATTTGGGGCAGTCTTGCTGTTTAGCCTAGAGTGGCCTCAGACTTAATCCTCCCAGTTTCCTGCATGCTGAGATTACAAGCATGTGCTGCCACCGTTCCCAACTGCTTCTTTGCTGCTTTGTTTTGTTTCACCCATTATACTGATTTCATTGGACTTGTTTTCAATTAGTCAAAAATTACTTTTTAGTTAGTTATTAATAATTTCAAAACACTATTCTAACTTTAGTTCTGCTAAGATATACATCGAGTCTTTTTTTAAGAGCACCTAAGATCATTTTATTTAGCAATCAAATATCTTTTTACATTCAATAATCTAAAGTATGCAGCTTCCAAGCTAAAATAAAAATTTTGTTTTGAAAAATTTTGGTACCAAACTAGACCTCTGATTTCTGCTGTTTTTTTTTCCAATTTCCCAGTTACATATTTTCCATTTTCTTTCTACTTTTGTTTTTGTTTTATTATTGTCTTGGGGGGAGGAGTTTGTTTTGTGTTGCATTGTTTTTGCTTTGCTTTGGCTTGTTTGAGGCAGCCTTTTACTATGCAGTTCTGGCAGACCTATAATTTTCCATGGAAAATAAACTGATTTTGAACTCCCAGAGGTTGCCCACCTGCAGCTCCTGGGTGCAGAGACGACCTGTTGTGCCTTCACATCCATCATTATTGTATTTTCTCTGATGACATTGTATACATATATAATACATTCTAGATGGAGAGGCACCGAGAGAACCTGTTCTTCCTTTTTTTTTTAGTGAGGTGGAATGGAGCATTGTGTGTCAGGGTGCACAAAGAAGAGAGAGGGCAACTTGTGGGATAGGGTCTCTCCTTCCACCACGTGGGTTTAAAGAACTTAACTCAGGTCATTGGGCCTGGCTGCAAGCATCTTTACCACTGAACTATCTCTCCAGCCCCAGGACCAATCTTCACATCTTAAGTTTGTTTGAGGAACATGCTGGATTCAGTAAGAATTGGGACAACTCTCAGGGTCAAGCATGCCCTTCCCATAAAGAAAGTCCATGGGAACCACAGGACCAGTGCACGCTTCAGTAAGTCAGAGAATACATTCTCCTACTGGATTTATAGATGCCAGCCAGAAGAGCTCTTTCAAAAATAAGATGTTTATTCAAAAATACGTTTGAAAGAGGTCCAAAGAACCAAACTCCACCCTGCCCACTTCACTAAAGAAGCACAAAACTGCCCTCAAATCATGTTCCCTTTAGGGCACAAACTTCCAGATAGTCCTTTAAATTATCCAAATTTACAATACTATTTTTCTAAAACAGTCTCTAATATCAAGCAGGTTTTCAGTAACATGGTATCTACAATTTTAACCTATGTGGTATTAAATAAATTTAAAGGTAACTCTAGAGCTGGAAAGATGATTCAACAGTTAAAAGCAGGCAGTGTTTGGTCAGAGGACTCAAGAACTCATGTCAGATGGCTCAAAACTATCTAAACTCAAGTCCATGGGATCAGACACCTCTTCAAGACAGACACCGCACTCATACACATACATATTCTCTCTCTCTCTCTCTCTCTCTCTCTCTCTCTCTCTCTCTCTCTCTCTCTCTCTCACACACACACATATATATACACACAATTTAATTGTTTCCAAATTAAAGTAATTTTGAGGGTCTGGGCTCTTTAGCAAGATTATTTTATATGTTGAAAGGTCATCAAAGTGTTGGCAAAAGGTAGCTGGTGGGCCATCTACAAAACTATCACGCAATTCTTCATTAAAATAATTCAAAGACTCCTGTGTCATCCTTGTGTACTAACCTAGAATCTGGGTGAGGATCGAGCTTGCAAGCTGTACATTTAAACAATCTTACCAGATGTTTCTTAAACACATTAATGTGATGATCGCTACCCTAAGTATTATGCACATTTCCCTCAAAGCAAATGACAGAACAGAAAGATTGTGACAGACTACTGTATTTTAAAATAAATAGGCTTGGTGGTACAGGCCTGTCATCCCGGCTACTCAGGAGATTGAGGCAAGAAGACCTTAAGTTTAATGTTCCCTGGGCTACAGACCACATTCAAGGCCAGCCTAGGCAACCAGTGAGACCCTACAGACCACATTCAAGGCCAGCCTAGGCAACCAGTGAGACCCTACCTCTAAATAAAAAGCAAAGCCTAAAAGAACTAAAAGCAGCCAGGCAATGGTGGTGCACACCTTTAATCCCATCGCTCAGGAGGCAGAGGCAGGCAAATCACTGTGAGTTCGAGGCCAGCCTGGTCTACAAGAGCTAGTTCCAAGACAGGCACCGAAGCCACAGAGAAACCCTGTCTCGGGGCAGGAGGGGAGAACTGAAAAACTGAAAGCAGAGCTCAGCGGGAGAGCGCATGCCCAGAATGTGTGCAGCCTTAGATTTAACCCCCAGGGCTGTGAGAAAAGAAGGAAACAGATAAGTTCAAAGAGGTGAACTCTAACAGTATTATCCTCGAATTGAATTCCTCAACTTGACAATCGGCCCCTTTTTGAATTTGACACAATCAAGTCTGAGCAAGCTTATCTTGCCCTTTGAGTTTTCTGTTGTGTTTCCCCTGGAAGGTGGCATTGCTTGGCTTGCCTCTTTTGGAATTTCTAAGTTTATATCACGTTCAATAAATGTCTGGACATAGCTCTTTTCTGAACTCCACCCTCAATGACTTCAATTTCTCCTCTCCTCTTCTCTTTAGATGGACAGAAAGCAGACAAATAAACTCTTTACAGGGAATTGGGTTCCTGGGCTGTATTACTGTGATAAGCGAGGGCCAACCCGTCTCCACAGCCCCAGCAGAAAAGTCATTTAGGAATAAGTTTCTCCTGTCCCCAAAGGCCTGTTCTTCCTCCAACCTTGAAGTTGTTCAAGATAATGCCTCATACTAGCCAAATATCCACATGTGAAATGGGGCTGTGGCCTCATCTGGCTCAAAAGAGAAGCCTTTGTAAAAGGTTCGAGGCTCTTTTGAATTGTCTTGATTTGCTGTCTGATTCAAAGTGAATGAAATTTGACTAAGACAAGGGGAGACTAAAAATTCTGAGTATCTTTCCCCTTTGATGGCTCAAGGAATTCACTTCAAATAAAGAAATTGCCCTCCCTGCTCATGGTGTCTTTATCTAAGGCGGGTGACTAGATATGCCCACTAATCCATGAGCCAGTTCCTCAGCTTGAATAATCCAGAATGATTATTGTCTCCAAATACCACAGCGTGACAAAATAATCAGAAACACTCAGAGTTTCATTTCAGGTGATCTGAAGTAAAGAATGTCCTTGCGATCATTTTTCCAGAGAGATCCTAACCTTACCCTGGAGGTAAGGAAAAGCCTCATTAGAGCTAACGGGACAGCCTCAATGTCAAACAGAAGGTTTGGGTCAAAGACCACAATGAACTACTTCTGAAAACTATAACACATTGCTTAAAAGTAGGTAATATAAAGGCACTCAAAGTCATATTTCCTATGAATTACCAATAAGTAATGATTATTAAGGACATTTTCTCACACTTATTCACCTTCAAGTCCATCTAGATCACAGAATAATTCAAAAACTCACAGTGATGACTTACTGTTTCTTGTACAGGCCACAGTAGGGCACACTTATTTCCTTCAGCATCACCCAAGGAGACAGAAAGCCAGCTGACATAAGGATGACGCCCTCTGAGCTCTTACCTTCATAACCCCTTGAGCACAAATCATCTGTGGTTCCGTGCACCTTCCATCTGCTCCACAAACCGGAACCCTTGTAAAGTTTGATGTTCTTTTCTTGCCTGTTGCCATAATTAAAATATAACTCTGTGCCCTTGAGTCCAAACAGCGTGTCGTTCTTGCACTCCCATTTCTGAAATTCGCTTTTCGAGTCGCAGGCATACAGAGTGACTGAGGCCCAGTCGGTTTTTGAAGACACGCCCAAGCATAATTTGAAAGAGACACTCATAATCTGTGATTCCGACACCCAGCGGAATTTCTGGGACTCGGCTTCTGGGTTGCAGCTTGAGGTCTGCACCGAGCTGGCACTGAGAGCCTCCACACAGCGCTTGTGGTCTTCATTGTAGATCAAAAATTGCCTCGTGTCTGTTCAGAGAAATGAAGGAAAACACGATGATTAAGTATGTTCACATAATGAGGGCAATATTTTAAGACAAAAGTTCCCAGACTTCTGTTTCCCTACAGAAGTATAGTTCCAGGGAAACTGGCGGAGGTAACTGTCTCGGGATGCTTCTCTCCCCCCCCTGGAAGCCGGACAGACAGACTTGAGGAGGGACCTGGTAGGAAATGAGTTTGGGTAGCTTTGGCTCATCCTCCATAGCTGATCTGTGGTCAAATGGGACTTCCTTTGGTGGAAAAAAAATCAAGAAAAAAGAATTGGTAAGCATGAATTTCCTTCTGTATGAATTCATGTCAAGGTGTTTCTTTTCTATTTACTTTTAAAGACTATCCAAGGAAAAAATAAAAGATTGATATTTGACAGAAATATACACTAACCACTCCTTGTAACATTTTCCTAAATTTCTTCTATCTACTTTGGACAGTGTTTTTCCAAATAAGCTGGTAAAGTTGGGTTTCTGAGAATCTGAAAAAAAAAAAATGATCTCAGTTATTTAGTCTTAACCAAACCGTTCTGGGGCTGAAGCGGGGAGGAGGGAAGGAGGGAGAGGGAGTAGGAACAGCAGCAATCGGAAGAGTCCCTCCCTATTTCCAGATGATTTTCAAGTAGCAATTCTGTTTCCTGTTCTCAACTCCCCAGTGTAGTTGGCATCACCTACACTCTGAGGTCAAGTCTCGGACTTTCTACTAAAAGCCCATAATGAATCATGGCCTCAAAAGGCCATTGTCTCCTGGCTCACTTGCTCCTCTCCCCATGCCCACACTGGAGAAGACTCCTTGCCTCTTCTCATCCATATTCCTAATTCTTGCCACTCTCTTCTGGGGTGCTACATGTCATCAATATGTTATATATTAGAAATATGTTACATGTGCTTTATGTCATAAATGCTGTATGTGCTGTATGTTATAAATATGTCAAACTCCGTAAAACACAGATCTAGAACATCGGCTACCATTTGCTTCTCTGGAGTCGACAACTGTCCCTTATACACACCACACCTAAGTCACCTGTTAATTGAACTCCTTCCCACACCTGACTCCACTTTGTTGCTGCCCACGAGTTAGTGCGACAAGGTAAGTTACTTTCTTCCTCAACAAAACTAAAACTTTTAAAAAGTAGGATGCTTTGCTCATGGTAAAACACAGAAAACAAGAAAATAAAACATTTTTTAAAAAACTACTAAGAGCATTTAGCATACACAAATGCTAGTCAACCTCCTCCCATTTAAAGCAGACTGCGAATGTACCATCATTAGCTTAGCTCTTCCCTCGTGTTTTCCTAGCTGGTCTTGCCCTCCACTGCTCTGAGCTGCTCTCAGTATAATCTCAGCAGTAACCACACACCGATCTTACACTCCAGATTTCAGTCATTCTGGTTTGACTACTGCCTGGCCTTTTTAAAACCCCTTATTCAGAGAAAAAACAAACCAGGAGACAGTCATGCACTGATGGGGAAGGACAGGAAAGTCTGTACAAGGAGCATGGCCTCCCTTCAGAGAGTTTTACTTTCATGTACCCGATTTTCATCTGTAGTTCACCTGAATCTCACTCCAGTTACAGTAGTGTTTTTGTGAACTCTCTAGTTAGGTTTCCATAGCTGTGTAAAACATCATCACCAAAAGCAGCTTGGTGAGGAAAGAGTTCATCTCAGCTTACAACTCTTGAGTCACACTCCATCATCTGGGGAAGTCAAGGCAGGAACCAGAGAAGAGAAACAATGCTTACTAACTTGCTCAGCATGCTTTATACAGCCAATGCCACCTGCTCAGGGTCAAAATAACCCCAGTGATCTGGGCTTTTTTATACCAACCATTAATCAAGAAAATGCCTTACAGACTTGCCTACTGGCAATCTGATGGGGGTAGTTCCTCAAATGAGGTTCCTCTTTCCAAATAATTCTAGTCTATGCCAAGTTGGGAAAGGGAAAGAAAAAAAAAAACATCCGAGGCAGGAACCAACATCCAGCATTTTCTTTCTCAATGCTTCATCATGCACCCAGATTCACAAGCCTAAATCCACTAGTCACCCTAGTTTCCCAGCTCTCTTTCCCTCTCCTCCTCCCCCTCCTTCCCTTTCTCTTCCTTCCTCTCTCCCACGTCCACCCCTCCCAATTCTGTGTGCAATCTGTAGAGAAGGTGAGGGAGAAGCACAACATCCATTCCCTCCTCTGTTCTCATCTCTCTGATGTCACTGTCACCATCATGGTCCTGCTCCACTCTCGGCTCTTTCTGAAGAGGAATCATGGAGGCAGAGGACTTCTGGTGACCCAGATTCCTTTGACGAGAGGACACTGACATGTCTCTATACAGCAAAGCCTTCTCCCACATAACGCTTGTTGAATCCACTGAACGACGTGGAAGAGTGGGATTCTGTCTATTCCTGCTGTCTCATTGGTGGAGCTCCCTCCATGCATTATTCTGGTGGAGTATTTCTTGGTTTAGACAATGGGTTTTGTTTCTTTTCTGTCTTAAGGTCTTGGGAGAAAACTTTGTTTCTAATTAAAAAGCTGGGTTTCTTACTTTTTTTTTTTTTTTTTGGTTTTTTTTGAGACAAGGTTTCTCTGTAGGTTTAGAGTCTGTCCTGAAACTCACTTTGTAGACCAGACAGACTGGCCTCAAACTCACAGAGATGCACCTGTCTCTGCCTTCCAAGTGGCATGAACCACCATCACCCAACAAAAGGGGATGGCTTAGTGTTTAAAGACGGGGCTTGCAACCAAGGTTGATTTTCTAAGGGCAGAATCCCTTCAGGTCTGGAGCCACTGAGCCCAAGAGGAAAGCACCTGACTTTCACAAAGCAGATCTCTGAACAGGGAGCCGTCCAGCCCTGACAGTCCTTGCTCCTCATCATTCGGCCCACGGCTCCTCACCGACACTTACCACCGCCAGCGCTGAGCCTTGCTGTTACTCAACACTCCTGGCTGGTTGCTATTTTAGCCACTTCAGAGTCCCAGCTCAAGTGTCAGTCCCTCCATGAGCTGGCCACCTCTGCTCATTGTACCCCTCTCTTTTCTTTAGGGTACCCACAACCTTCTTGCAGTATATGCTCTCCTTTTATTTGTGAGCTTTGTGGGGGTTGGGGATTTTTGACACAGGCTAGCCTTGAATTCTCTATGGCACAGAGGCAGATCTTGAACTCCTGACCCTCCCGCCTCCATCTTCCAAGCACTGAGATAACAGGCAGGCCAGCCAACCTTGTTTACTTATTTTTACTGTGTCTGCTTTTGCAATATTATAAACCCCATGAGAAGGACCTGGCCTCTCTGGTTCAATACTATCATCTTTCTTCAGGAAACATAATTTTCCAATAAGTCTTAGTTTAACGAACGACTGCTATAACTGAAGTGTTTTATACTCAACAATGGATTCATGATTAAGGAACTATTTTACATGCGTGTTTTCCCTGCAGGCTTATCCCCCCCCCCCCGACACATCTATAAGCAACTTGACTCCTGCAAAGAGCACTGGCTGAGTTGCTCCTAAAATGCACACTTATCTGTGCTTGTTTCCTGTGCTTCTCCTTGGCTGCTAGAAGCGGAGCAAGTGGGATGTCGCTGCCATTGGACAATGTGAGGAAACGCTCGTTATCAAAGCGTGCTGACAGAAACACACACTTGCTTCTCCCAATTGCCGGTGCAGTTTCTCTTTCACCATTGTCCCTGTCAAACGCATCTGGCTGAACAAAGTCATACATCTTCCACCAAAAGGATGTTTAAGACCTCGGCCAAAAGTCAGCTTAGGGCATCGCTGTCGTTTCTAAGTATACTGGTGGAAAGCATTTGTAAACATTCTAATATTTGCCATACAAGTTATGTTTTTGTAACAGAAACACCACATAGAGACAGAAGGACAAAAGGGTTCATTTCTCTGCAGTCTCACTATGGATGGGGATATCTGAAGATTTTATTTAATACCTACACACTTGGAACTTATAAACATTGCAGGACTCTCCTTTCATCTTCATCTTTCGCACCTATTTTTCAATGAATACTTGGCAAGCGTATCCTGTGCGGAGTGCTGTGATAATGACAGTATGAAGAATCCAAAGACATTCCTTCCTTCCCCACGCCAAGGAAACATGGCTGCTGTAGTCCTTTCAAGGACCAAAAGTAAGTAAATGTAAAAAATACATTTTGAAAATCAACAGTAAGTTTCAAGCCAATATCTCAGATAAAACAATAATAATAACAACTTAAGAGGGGCCAAAGAGATGAGTGAAACGGGCAAAGTTGTCTGTATCCAAGTCTGACTAACTGAGTTTGATCCCTGGGATCCACATGATGGAAAGGAAGAATCAGTTCCCACAAGTTGTCCTCTGACCTCAACCTAAATTCCAGGGCAAGCATGTGTGAGCCAGAAGACTAAGTATCCAATAAGGTGTGAATTTTCTTGTAGGCATGTCTTAAAATGACTCTATAATATTAAACAAAGGAATAAATGTAAAAATCTTCCAGCAAAGAAATGTAGTCCTAAAGGGAGCGTATTCAGGGATAGAAATATAATACACTATATTCCCCTAATACATTTTTAGATTCTCTCTATTGTCATGTAAAATAATGACGCTAACACACATAGTAAAACCGGAAGACAGAGAAGCAGGGTTAGAAGAAGCTAGAAAAGGACTCTGGAATAGGTATTGTCAGAATTCTCTTTCTTTCTCAACTTCTGCAATGGTCCACACAGTGGAACACATCCCAAAATGTCAGGACTACCTCTCTGCCTGGGGGCATTTTATGACTAGGGTGTGTACACAGGGCAGATCTGGCAGGTCAGATCCACATCCCCTGTGACTGATGGGGAGGAATAGAAGCCCCGGTGTTGTAAATTCTACAGGACAGTGGGGGTCCTGTGGCAGTGTCCCCAGACCCCCACTGCAAATCTGAGTTCCTCACAGTGATCACTGGCATAATTGCAAGCTTCTCCTTCCCATCTCACTTCCCTATTTGCCTGGGTAGTGTTTCCTGACATGGCTTCCCAATAAAATCACAGCTATGCAATGTCACCTGTAGTCGGCCTAATAACCAGGCTAGCTTAATATGAAACAGCAAATTTTAATGAAGGAATAGCTTACAACACCAGGGATCCAGCGATGAGCAGGAGATACAAAAAAAGAGAGCAGCGGGGCTCATGCGCACCAGATTTATATGTAAACATTAGCCCGAGGCGAACATGCCCTCTAAGGGGCTGGACTATCCCTACAGTCACCTTCTGCAGGACTCCAGACAAGATAGACAGTATGTCTGTCACCCTCAGGAAATGAAGATGAAGCCTACAGTGTGTGTCACCTCCCTAACACTAAAACCCAGCGGGAAATGTTTACCATGCCCCTCAGCTACACAAAACACCAGGCTGGAAGTAGGGAGGGGCGGTGACTGGGGCTCAACAGTGGTGAAAGGAAACTTGTTTCATTCTTCTCTTTGATTCTTTATTCATTCACTAGCACATCACAGAGATTACTAATTCATCTCATTCCCTGTGGTCACTTGGAGAGGCGTAATTGTGGTAACATAATTGATTCTGAATTCAAAGGGTGGGGGGGAAAGAAGGCAAGACATTTTCCAGTACCCTTCTCTTTTCTCTAAAAGGGTAACTTCTACACTTTCCCTGTTACGAAGTCCCATCATAGCGGAAGGAGGCTGCTCCACTGCCCTATGATCGATCCATTGTTCCAGGTGTGTCCTGAGGCCATCCCTTCAGGCTGTGCTGCCCCTTCAGGCTCCACTGTCTCCTAACCCACCAGCTTCCCAACAGTAGCCTGATCCCCAGCTTAGGGGCAACAAACACCTGCAGGTAAGAAATTGCCTCTGTGTACTGTTTTTTCCCACATATAGTCATACTGACCAATTCACGTTGTATATCCATCACCCAGTAAACAGCCAGAGTTTAGCACTTTGTCAGTAGAAAATGAAGAGTCCACTGTTCACTTGCTGTGTGACTTTGCTAAGTCTCTTAGTTTTCTGTGCTTTCAATCTATTGAAATGAGAGTGAACCACAGCACCTCCTGGGTCTGCAAAAGTAAATGAGACCATCTGAAGGGCCTAAAACAGTGCCTGAGGCAGGAATGCCTCCACGAATGCTCACACTCCTTCCTTATCAGGAGTGTGGAGAAAACAGGCTTGAGTGGGGTGTGAGGCAGCTCAGAACAGGATGAAACTGGAAACAAACAACAAAAGAGCTGATGAAGCAGCCTGGCAAAGGGACAGTTGAACAGAAAGACAGTGGAAGTTTGGAGAGGTGATGTGGTCCACAGGGTCTGTGGAGGGTCTGTGACATCCTGCGTTGCCGTAGTTAAACTCCTCCTTTCTACCTCAATCTTGTCATCTGTGAAATAGGATTAATACTCCCTGAGTCATTCTTCCTTCAGAAAAAGTAAATCTTGATTCCCTTCTCCCCTCTTGGAAAGAAAAAACTGTTGATGTAAATCCAAATATCTAAGACCACCTTTTACTGTACTGTTCTTTAGAATCCCATATTTCTTTCTTGACTGGAACAGACCAGCTGATAAATGATGCCACCTCTCGGCCTCAATGCCAGAAAGCAATACTCAGGAGCTAGGTGTCGCTGGCTCACTGACCTCCGAAACCCACTTACTCTTCAAAGTCTAGTTGTTTTTCAGGTACTAAAACATGTGTCACTTTCTTTTCTGAAACTATGAAACTATGGCTTCCGGCTCTATGTTATGTTTTGGCTCCATTAGATGTACACATTAGTACACATATGTGTGTTATGTTTTATATAGTCGTATATAGGTTATATATATAAACCTATATGTATAGTATATACATGCCCCCTATATGTATACTGTATAAATGAATGAATAGTAATGCACATATTGTATGTAACCATATATAAAATGTTATTTATAGTACAAATTATAATTCTATATGTGTGCCTATATATTATATACATAACACCTATAAATTAAAATTTAAAGTTATGGGACTGGCTACATAGTTTAGTGGGTGAAAGCACTTGCTACCAATTCTGAGGACCTGAGTTTGATCCCTGGGACCCTCAGGGTAGAAGAAATGAACCAAATCCTAAAGTGTCTTCTGACCTTCACATGAATGCCGTGGCAAGACCAAGCCCACACACAGACACAAACAGACATAATCAATAAATTAAAATGTAATAAAAATCATGCTTAACTAACATCAATCTAACCTACGTATCTGTTCCCAGGATAAGAGAAAACGGGCTTTCAGACATGAAGTCTGAGGAGTCTGTGGAAAAGATCACAGTAGCAAACAAATAGGAACGTGGAGAATGAGGCTGGTTTTATTCTATGTTGAACTCGAGGAAATACATAAAGTTAAGCATCCATGCTTCACGAGATGTGTTTAAAGTGAAATCAAAGATTGCAAGGGCGACGGGGAGAACGGAAACTGCAATAACATGACAGTTAGCATCACTCCTTTCTGGACATTAGATGGAGAAACTGAAGTAGGATACACTCGAAGAAAAATGGTCTAGCATGATGTCCGTGTCAGAGGCACAACCGAGCTGCTTCCCTTCCAGATCCAGGTATTTTTGTGTTACTCCAGAGCCTGTGATTTTCCGTCCCTCACTGGGAGGTTCTAGGCTTGCACTCTGCTGTAAAGCCATGCCCCACCCTCTTTTTACTGTTGATTTGTTTATTTCAAAAAAGTTTTATTGTATTTATTGCAGTTCTGTGTTGAGTATGCCATACAATTGATGTGGAGATCAGAAGCCATCCCACGATGTGGATCCCAGGCATCAAATCCAAGTTGTCAGGCCTAGCCACAAGCACCTTTACTATTGAGCCATCTCTGGCCTAAGCGCTTGCTGTGTTTGTCTTACTTTCTTGTGGTACCAATACACTAAGTCCCAAAGGGTAAGATCGGAAACTTGCTTAGTTGGCAGCCAATTAAAGGACACCTGAGTTCTCAGGATCCCCTTTCCTAGTTCCTCATCACCTCGCAAGACCCATAGGATGATCGTCTTGCTACCCCATGACCCAGAACATTTTCTTCTTCCCCAAGGGAGCATCCCACCCCAGTACCACTTTCTGCACCTGTGTGTTGATGCCACTGATAAGCTGGCTATGTTTTGTCCTCTTTGCTTCTGGCTTGCCTGCTGTCTTGAGTGTTATTGCCAGTGTTTAAGCCTCAGTACGTATTGTGCAATTATAATTATAGTGGAGACATCGTGAGAGCTATTGGGAACTGAATTTGGACTAAACAGAGAAATATAGTTTGGTAACTTTGGCTCATGGACAATGGTGTGCTGGTAAACTCAACAACTTCTTTCATAGAAGACCACAAAACATAAAACACTAGCTGATCCATGGTACTTGCTGACCCCTCCTCCCATGAATAAATAATATCATAGTGGTTCTGCCGTCCTGAGGCCATGTAAGCAGAACTGGGAAGAGAAGCTTGCAACAACAGGGCACCTTCCCAGATCTCAGGACACAGCAAAGCAGGGTGTCACATGATGGGAAGCCCAAGCTTCAAAAACGAGAGGAAGTCATGGCTTGAGAGAAAAGCCTCAACATCATGAGTCATTAGCACAAGTGCTACCTTGGAAAGGATGTCTCCTGGAGATGGCGATAGGTGTGGGCAGGCAAATGCCTAGAAGGTCTGTTCAGCAGGTGGAAGCCAACCCAGCATGCCACTCACTTTCCACTCTTGCTCTCCCAGGCCCCCTTGACTTCTTACATAATATAAAACCATGTGGGTGAGTTAGATAATCCTTGCTGTAACATATGGGGAGCTTAAAGTCAATGGGAAGCAGCTCAATGGGGACTTTTTGTTTGGTTTCTTTATTCTCTAGAGAGTCCTGCAGGATCTCACACTCTATACTCCCATATCTATGCCCACAAAGAAACCTGCAGAACACTCTGTCCCAGGATCTGTGCCCAGAGACCCACAGAACCTTACACTCTGCCCCGGATCTGTGCCCAAAGACCCACAGAACCTCACATTCTGTCCCATATCTGTGCCCACAGAGAAAGGGATTAGGGAGGCATCCTGCTATCTCAAGAAGAGAAACATTCTTAAGAAAGTTGAGGAAAACTTTATCAAACAGCTCCCTAGAGAAATTCCAGCATCGGTTTCATAGCAGGACATGGGCAAAGACCAAGGGCACAAGCTGTGTCCAGCAGGCATTAGTTGTCTGATGGAAATAAAGGGTGATAAGAAGCTAAAATAGATCTGGGAGTGGAAACTCTCCCAGGCTCTTCCATTTTGATGCTTAAGAGTTCAGAGAAATACAGATTTAGCATTGCCTTTGAGCATCTAACGAGCCCTGATCAGTTCCTACAGACACACCAACCACCATCAGACTTTAGCACTGAACACATCCACTTCTGAGACAGTCTGAACAATTTTGGATACCGATAAGGATGGACTTTCTAGCAATAAAAATTTTGAATGTCTTCACTCCTGTGTCTTCCCCCCTCCCACCCCACTGGGCCTTCTTTATTACCTAACCTCTTTTTGCCTGTGGAATGCAGCATGATTGTCCTTTATTTTACAGCTAATATCCACTTATGAGTGAGCACATACCATGCTTTTCTTTCTGGGTCTGTGTGATTTGGGAAGGTCTATCCCTTTCTGAGTGAATATGGAGGAGGGGAGAAGAGTGAGGGCAGAAGGGAGGAGGGGGACGAGAGTGGGAGGAGAGGAGGGAGGGAAGGTTGTGGTCGAGATATAAAACATATACATTAATTAAATCAAAAAGTCAAAAATGAAAATCTTTACACACAAAGTCGAGTGTGAGAATCACAGAGTCCCTCCTCAAGGGCAATTTCCCCTCCTCATCCTTTTACCTCTCAGATGAAGGGAAGCAACTTCTCCTTCTCCTGCCAGAGATGCTCGGAGGGTATTGCTGGCCATGGATGGCAATGGCATAAAATGAAGTAGGGCAGACCACGAAACAAGAACCCATTGCACAAATCAGATAGAAATAGCCATACCCGAGAGATACCCACAGGAGGACAGGGGGGTTTCAGCCTAGACAACTTCTGGCACTGGAGGGCGACAGCATTGCCTGACTCTCCATTGACTCCCACACTGGCTGCAAGGCCAAGGCCAGATGCAGGCTTGACTGTGGTCTGGTAAAAACCACAGGTACTGCGAGAACGGTGTGCTCCAGTCCTCTTCCTAACTGCACAGGTCTCTGAGCATCAACTCCAGACAAAAGGTGTGCAAAGCCCCCACCTCAAAACAGACTTACCCAATAGCTGAACGGTGACGGGGATGACAGAGATAAAAGCCAGGAATAGTGGAAGCCTCATGGCCCAGTGTGTACCCTTGTCTTCCACTGATGGAAGGGAGGGGAGAGGAAACGAGAAAGAACACGGCCAGGTCTCCCTGTTGCACCTCTGCCTAGTCCAGGGTCTGGGAGCTGCCCGGCTGAAGAGGAGGACAGAGGAAGCTGTCCCTTTTAAAGGACTCCTGAATTTAGGAAAACCCTCCAATTGAGAGATATCCTGTCACATGGGGGCGGTTAGAAAAACAGGAATTCAAAGTTACAACTTTGCTTCGTAAGCTAAGGCGCAGGGGGAAGGGGAGAGAGGCACACGTGTAGGAGAGGAGTGAGCACAGGATGTGGGGAGAAGTGAGGAGCTGGGCCTGGTCTGTGGGAGGGAGAGGCAACCCAACTGAGCATGCGGAGTGTTTCTCAAGTGCTGGGAAGTGTGTATGTATGTATTACCTGGGTGGGGAAATTAAAGTCTGCAGGAGGCAGCTGCGGAGGCTCCTAGCCTCAATTCTAAAGTCAGAAAGGGACCACACTGGAAAGGACAGAAGCATTTCCCAAAAGTGTAAAACTGCCTCCCCGACCCCACCCCGGCCCTCCACATTCAGTCATAGAACCTCCCCCCAGCCCCCCACCCCCCCCACACACACGCTGCCGCCAGCCCGGCCCAACATCCCTACACACATACACCTTAGAAAGGATCAAAGGTATGGCTCTTGTTGCTAGAAAAAAAACGAAAAAGAAATTAATTTGAAGATACGATCTCAGTGAGGCCAGGAGACGAAGTTCCAGAAGCCTTTCTCTAGAAAGCCGGAGGAAACAGTGACAAAAGCTTTGCAATCAGCTTGTGGCCTGGACTCAGCCACCACAGTCCCCTTGAGTTTGAAGACAGAAGGACCTCTTACTGGCAAATGCAAACCTGGCTTGATTTAATGAGAGTGGAATTCTGTTATAGGATCGTTCAGTGAACACCTTGCCTACCGACCTAAACACCGATCTTTTCCCCCAGGACTACAACAAGAGTTAAGAATATTTTGAGAGGGCTGGAGAGATGGCTCAGTGGTTAAGAGCCTGCTCTTCCAAAGGTCCTGAGTTCAATTCCCAGCAACCACATGGTGGCTCACAACCATCCGTAATGAGATCTGGTGCCCTCTTCTGGCCTGCAGGCATACATGTATTATGGGGGCTGGAGAGATGGCTCAGAGGTTAAGAGCATTGTCTGCTCTTCCAAAGGTCCTGAGTTCAATTCCCGGCAACCACATGGTGGCTCACAACCATCTGTAATGGGGTCTGGTGCCCTCTTCTGGCCTGCAGGCATACGCACAGACAGAATATTGTATACATAATAAATAAATATTTTTAAAAAAGAATATTTTGAAATGGATACTAAGGATTAGATAGCTGGAAAAGACCTGAACTGGAGTGCAGGAAATGTCAGTGGTTCAAAATGAAGCTTCTGGAAAGACTGGAGATTTAGAAACGTTAAACGAACAGTCTGTTTTCAAACAAAAAAAAAAAAAAACTGTAAGATCCATCAGTTCTGGGGCAAAGTTGCACGCTTTGCTTCCCAATAAAAGCTGTGATCTCCTTCATCAATCCTCTTTTTATAAAACTTAAATTTAGGATAATTCTGAGAGAAGACATGGCACAGGGGACCCACCACTCATTTTCATTCTGCCAACATTTAACTGACAAAGGAATTTCTTCCAAAACTGATGAGACCCAAATGTTTTATTTCTGAATATTGCTTAACTCACTTACCAGAAGAAAACTGAAACACCTCTTTGCTTTGTAGGTCAGACTGGCCTTGAATCTTTGATCTTCCTGTTTCAGCTGCCTGAGTGCTGAATTAAAGGTATTTCCCACCATGCCTACTCCACAAAAATATTTTAAAGATTGATTTATTTATTATGTATATAGTATTCTGCCTGCATGCCAAAAGAGGGCACCAGATCTGATCACAGATGGTTGTGAACCACCATTTGGTGCTGGGAATTGAACTCAGGACCTTTGAAAGAGTAGCCAGTGCTCTTAACTGGTGAGTCATCTCTACAGTCCCCACAATAATGTTTTAATTGAATTATTTAGGTCTTTTAAATGCAAATCATCCAAATAATTTAGATTTATGTTGATTTCAGAGAGAAATAAAATTTAATTGAACATCCTTATATTCATGGTTTTATTATTCAAGTATGTCATGCATGCATTTGTGTGACTAAAAATCAGAGTCAGTAATAATACCCTTGGATTTACAGTCCACTATCCCACAAAAGATTTGTCTTCGTAATCTTTATTGGAATTTTTCTTGGAACAAAGATTTATGAGGTTATACGAAGTTACCAAATCAACTCAAATCCATGGTTTCGGTGACGGTGGAGTAGGAATTTCCATGGGTCTTTCATTAAAATAATCTTTGTAATGCCAGGAACTGTTCAAAGTAATACTTTTGCACTCCCCATGGGTCTCTCTTCAAAGAACATAAAGCACCCAAGTAAGAACTTGGTTAAGAAGTTGGTGAATATTATTGAATTCCAACCCTTCACTTCTGGAGGCTTCCATCATCCATCCCTCACCTGTCAGTCCTCATCACTCATTTCTTAGGCAGCTGTCAGTTTTATGGATATATAGGTTATATAAACCAGCATTCTTAGAACCAGCCTGGATAATAAGGACCTTATCCTCTAAAAACTAGCCTGTGAGCTCGGAGGGATGACTGGTGTTTTGTAAATGCTTTCACAATTCTGTTCAACCTTAAACTAGAGGTTCTAGTCAGAGGAATTAAGTAAGAAACTTAAAACACTTACGTTAGAGAACAAAAGGGGAACTTTTATTTGTAGATGGCATTATATGTAGAAAGTTCAAGACCTTCCAGAAAAATCAAATGTAGTTAATGAGATCAACAAAGTTGCAAGAAATAGACAAATATCAACTATATTTCCATACTCCTGTGATGAACAGCTCAAAAGGGAAATCAAGGAAACAATTCCAACTATAATATGAGTGGTGTTGATGAGAACGCTTCCCTCCCTGGGCTTATACATTTGAATGCTTAGTCTCCTGTTAGTGAAACTGTTTGGGAAGGATTAGGAGGTGTGGCCTTGCTGGAGGAGGTGTGTCCTCATTAGAGGAAATATGTCACTGGGGGTAGGCTTTGCAGTTTCAAAAGCCTGTGTCATTCCCGGGTGGTTCACTCTCTGCCTCATGTCTGTGGGTCAGATAAAAGTTCTCAGCTACTGCCCCAATGCCATGCCTGCCAGGCTGACTGCTGCCATGCTCTCCACCATGACGGTCATGGACTCATCTCTAAAACAATAAGACCAGTCAACACTTTTACATTTGCCTTGCTCATGGTGTTCTCAGCACAGCAATAAAAAGTAAGACAGCAAAGAAAAGAATAAAATGCTTAGAAGTAAATTCAACCTCAAGAAAATTATCCTGAAAAATATAAGACCTAGCTGAAAGAAATTAAAGAACTAAGTAAATAGAAAGATGGCCCAAGACCATGGGATGGAAGACTAAATACGGTGAAGAGGATGGGAGGACTTGAAGAGGTGATCAGATTCAGGCAATCCTCATCAAAATCCCGACAGTGCTTTACTCAGACATAGGAAGCCCTATCCTAAAATCTACATGAACTCTTAAAAGATTACACACAGCCAAAACAATTTTGAAAGAAATTAGAGGACTCATACTTTAAATTTACTGCAAAACTATAATTCAGTAATATTAACAGGGTGGTACTGACCTAAGATAGATTCATAGGGCAGTGGAATACAGAGCCTATATAAAAATTTCCAACATGTGTGGCCAGTTGACTTTTGAAAAGATGCCAACACCATTTAATGAGGAAGAAATTGTGTGTTCAATAGGAAATGCTGGGAAAACTAGATACCCCCATGTAAAATGACAGTTGGTTTAATACTTACAGAGAAAACCCCACATGAAACAAAGACCTGCACAGTAAAATCTTTATAAGATTGGATTTGATAATCATTTGTTGGTTGTGACACCTAGAAGAAAAATAGACAACTTTCTCTAAATTAAAATTTTGGTGGTCAAAGGACACTATCAGACGAGTGAGCTGGACACAATGAAAACTGTCTGCAATCCCAGCACTTGGAAAGCAGAAACAGGAGGATGGTAAGTTTAAGACAGTCTTGGGCTACATAGTGAGACCCTGACTCAAAATTAAAAGAAAGAAAGAAAGAAAGAAAGAAAGAAAGAAAGAAAGAAAGAAAGAAAGGAGGGATAGAGGGAGGGAAGGAGGGAGGGAGGGAAGGAAGGAGGAAAGAAAGAGAGGAAGGAAAAAACAGGATACAGGATTGGAGGTAAGGAGGGACAGAGAAGAAGAAAAACAAGAAAAAATAGAGGAAGGGAGAAACAGTAGAGAGACCACAATTATTAGAAAATATTATCAAAGCATTTATTTGATAAGAGATTAATGTTTAGGATAGAACACAGACAGTAGGAATGAACACTGGAGTGGGGCTAACATTTCTCCAGAGAAAATCTGTGCATGGCCAGTAAGCATATGTGAAGAAGCTCAATCACAACAACCAGTACAGAAGTGCAATCAAACTACAAGGTCCCTCTCTCCTCCAAAAGGATGGTTCTTATCAAAAGCAGACATAAGTGTTACTGAGGACGGGGTAACTCAAAACTGGGACCCTTGCTCAATGAGAGAATTAAACAGAACAGTCCATGTGGAAAACAGCTTGGCAGTGGCTGAATGGGTGAAATGGAGAACTGTCCTGATTCATCAGTTCTACTTTTATTATATCTATAAACGAACTGAAAACAGATCTTTGTAACGTTGATAGCGATATGATTTATAAAAGCCAAAAGACAGAAGTAACCCAGGTGTCTACCAGGAAAATTAATACATAAACAAAACGTGTTAGATACATATAACGGGACCTTATACAGCCACAAGAGAGGAATTCTAATACCTGCTACCTTATGGACAATCTTTAGACGTGCAGTTAAAGTGAAATAACTGGGACATCCAGAGACAAATATTGTAAAAATCCAATTACTTGTGATGCATAAAATAGGAAAACTCATGGGGACTGAAAGAATGGAGATTGCTAAGAAGCAGAAAAGCTAGAAGTGAGAGAAAACAAAGAGTTAACTTTGGGTTTATAGAAACAGTCGATGAGGATGGGATTCTTGAAAACACTGTCATTAATAGTTGAACAACACTGCAAGTAAACTCAACACCTCTCCGTTGTATGGTTAAAATGGTACTGCGATACATTTTATGTTATGTATATATTTTAGCACAATTTTTAAAATCCAACCTTTGACATCCTCCTTGTATTTTTGAACTATTTGAGTTCTGTTTTTGTGGCTAGTATTAATGATGGTGGCTGCTTGACTAGACCTTCTTCAAGCTAACAGTAAAAAAAATCCTCGTTTGTAATTGGCAAGGTAATTGCTAAACTTTCATTTCCTCCCAGACCTTCTCAAGCACCAACCACCTCACACCCACTGGATTCCACATAAAGTGAAGTTGGTGTCTGCTTTGCTTTGAAATGGTTTCCAGAAAATTAGCTCAACAAATTCTTTGGTAACCTAATTCAGTAATGTATTAAGCAGAATGAGATTCATTCCCAAACCTTAACAACAAAATGACTGCTAATTTTCCCGTATGCAGGAATCATGACTGCAGAATATATGTATCATCAAGTGTGTAATAGCATTGTGTCTGTAAAACACACACACCTTCATGTTAAAATGCTTTATTGTCTGAGATGTTAATGGCCATGTGAGCATTTGAAGACAGAGAGACAAAGCCCTTATACAGCGAAGGGTCCTGCCTTTATGTTGATAGGTTCCAGCTGCTTGGAAGGGCAGGCCCTTGTCTTAGTTGCTCTTCTCATCCTTGTGGCAAAATAACTGACAAAGCATTTAAGGAAGAAGAGCTAATTTCATCTTACAGATCGATGGTGCAGTCCAGCATGATGAAGAAGCCATGACTGCATGAGCATGAAGTACCTGGTCACATTTCTTCTGCAGTCGGGAAGCAGAAAGAGATGAACACTGGTGTTCTCTCTCTTATTCATAAGATTTCTTATAATGTAGCCTGGGACCCCAACCAATGGAATGGTGCTGCCCACATTTAAATTAGGTCTTCCTACCTCAGGAATGCGATACACACATTCAGCTCTACCAAGTAATGTAATTAGAAGGCTATTTAACTATGAAATATATGTGAAATATATGAAATATTAAGAATCAGCTACAGAATGTATTTTTAATCTAAAAGTGACATTTGATTTTTATATGTGGGATGTTGAGACACAAAAATCCTGGATTATTACTTAGACACTGAGCAAATGTGTAACTCTGTTGAAAGGAAGCCACTTGTTGGTTCCTGGCTGCTCAGCCCCGAAATAATCACACAGATACTATATCAATTAAATCACTGCTTGGCACATTAGCTCTAGCTTCTTATTGGCTAGCTCTTACATATTAATTTAACCATTTTTAGTAATCTGTGTATTGCCCATGGCTATGGCTTACCGGGTAAAGTTCCACCTGGCTCCAGCAGGGCTACATGGCTTCTCCATAAACTCGCCTTCCTTCTCCCAGCATTCAGCCTAGTTTTCCCAGCATAGCTCTGTTCTATCCTATCAGGCCAAGCCAGTTTCTTTATTCACCAATGCTTTATTCACAGCATACAGAGGGGAATCCCACATCATAACTCTATCTGTAATTTTTAACAATTTGAATATAGATTTTATCCATTCACATGCCCTATAGTACAGATGCTTTATAGCATCTAAAATGAACTTGTAAAAATAATAATAAGCCAAGTGTGGTGATAATCTAAGCCAGCAATCACCCAGCATAGAAAATGCTGAGTCAAGAAGATCATGAGTTTAAGGTCAGCATAGGCTACATAGTAAGATCCTGTCTAAATAAATAAATAAATAAATGTGCTGAAAAAGAAGGTATTTCTGAAAACTATCCATTAATATTCCCAACTCAATATAAAGAAAATTATAAGTTTTATAAAAGCACAATTTAGAAAATTAAAATTTATATAATTATAAATGCCAACTTCATATACATGCATAGCAAACATTATCCCTAAATTAACGTTAATTAATTTGTGACGTAAGGCTAAACTACTTTTTGAGGTAGTTTTCCAGATCATGTGGATTGTTTGTTCACACAAACCACAAACATTTCGCCTGCCTATGATAGATTTTCAAACTAGTTGAATGAGTGAGCTAATAAAATTTTCAGAATATTATCTTCAGAACTGGGGCTGAAGAGATGGCTCAGTCGCTAAGAGTGCATACGGCCCTTGCAGAGGACCTGTGTTCAGGTCCCAATGCCGTGTCAGGCAGCAGCTTACAACCACGTGTAATTCCGCAGCAGGGAATCTAATACCCTCTTCTGGAACCCTCTGGCAACTGCACTCACACGTGTGTGGGGGGACATAAGCACACAGACACACTCAGACACACACGTGCACTATTAAAAATAAAATCTAAAAAGAATTCTCTTGAGAGGAATGGGGTTGGAGAAATGGCCCATCAGGTAATAATGCTGGCCACTAAGCTGACGGTCTGGGTTCGTTTCCCAGGACCCACAACATGGAAGGAGAGAAGAAACCGCTGGAAGTTGCCCTCACATCTTCATACACGTGGTATGGCATGCCATTCTGCATCAATATGATAAATACGTACACATAACAAAGATGAAAATGTTTAAGACAGACGCAGTAATATACCCATAAGCTATTATAATTAGTCAATCTTTATTGGTCTAGAAAATTCCTAGAATTATTACTCACAAGTGCTCTGGTTTCATTTCCAAGGGCAACTGAGCCAGGCTTAGTGTGAAAGGGAGCTGTCTGTTAGGTCAAGACCACCACACGTGACTGACATGACACATACACACAGGAGTGGGATGTCAGGTTCATGAACTGAGGCCTTCTGTATGGTCCTGGAGTATTTTCAGAGGGTGGCCGGACAGGTGTCTATGCCTTGGTTTCTCCACCTCCTCCCATCCTGACTTTGCTGCCTCCCTGTTTGGACCACGTGACTACACGGCTGAAAAGAGGGGTGGGAAGCAGACTGCCAGGAAGCTGAAGGACAAGTAAACACACCCTCCTGTAATGAAGCAAACCTCACAACAAAAGAGTCGCTTAGTCATAGGATTTTAATTAAAAGGTTAAAAGGTAAAAAGAACCGGGCATGGTGGCACACACCTGCAGCCTTCCTAGTACTGGTGAGACAGAGGCAGAAGGATCAATGCTGGTTTGAGGACAGCCTGTACTATCTAACAAGTCCCAGGAAAGCCATACACAGTTAGGTCCTGTCTATAAATAAATAAACAAATAATTAAAATTTAAAGATTTTAAAAATGGTTTAAAAAACACTTTTGTTCCATGGATTACACTTTTTCTTTTTTATTAATTATTGGTTCCTCTAAGGGCATAGGGAACTAGACATAAGTTCTTGGGTTTTGTTTTTGTTTATTTTTGTTTTTTTTTTAGATCCAAGTCAACATACTACTAATGTTTATAAGGAAGAAAAAGCTGTTGGGGCATTCACTAACAAGTCTTGTTCCACACAACCCATGTCTGCACACACAGCAAATGTCTCGAACAGCCTGGGTCCTCCACATAGCAAGTGTCTCACACAG
>NC_022018.1:2264824-2268901 GCF_000317375.1 Microtus ochrogaster | reverse complement strand
CAAGTGTCTGCACACAGCCCATGTCCCGCACAGAGCAAGCTGCTTCTTCCCTCTTTCCATGCTTGTGCCTTAGGGTAAAGGTCACTCAGTGAGTGGAGTGCTTACTGGACAGCTCAGGCTGTAATACTAACACACTGTAAATGTAAACATCAACTTACAGAAAGAAAGGGCACCAAAAAATTACATCTTTATAAAAACAGTTAGATGGTATTAGTTGAGTCGCAGAGGCATTTTTATGTGTCTCAACAATTAAGTTTATATGGAGTTGACATTTGATGAAGACATAATTATCATGCAGCCCCAGGTTTTATCTGGAGTAAAATACTATATGGTCTAGTACAGATCTGGCATTCACACTTGACAGCAGAAATTAAGCTTTTTATTAGGACACAAAACCTTAATACCAACAACTATAAAAGCTATGAAAATTACAATATTATTTAGTAATATAGGTTTTAATTACATAGTGTAGAACTACCAATAATGTATTAGCATAATTTCTTATAATGTCTCTTAAATACCACTAAACTTTATAAACATCTATACACTCAGTTAGGTTAGAGATTCAAGGCTTTTCCTGCCTTACATGATCTGTCATACATGCCTTCATTATCTGTATCAAGGATTGCCCACACCCCCAGATATCAGGCATATTCATGTTCAGCTGTCAGATACAAAATGCAGGTTAAGCTCACCGAATACTTTAGAGTATACTGAGTGCCATTCACTGTATTTTTACAAATTAAAGATATATACATTGATATAATGAGTTTCACATTTATGGATATTGTAAATTAGTCACTTGGTTATAGGCCTCTCTTACTTTTAAAAGATATACAGTATGCATTTTATGTTAGAAATATTGGTGGAGATAGAGGTGTGGCTAACCATGTCGCTCTCAGGCTTTCTCTTACACGTGTGACAAGTTAATGAGGAACCAAGAAAAGTAAATATATAATCAAATGCTTTCAAAAACAAAAAGTGCAGTCTAGGGCTTTGGCTTAGTGACCGATGGCTTATATGGTACTGGGGAGCTGGAGAGGCTGTGTTTAACCCTCAGCAAGGCAAAGTAAAAAGACCCTGTGTTGGGTGGATGGCACATACTTGCAATTCTAGCATTGGGGAGGTGGAGGCAGGAGGGTGGGGAGAGTTCCTATAAGCTGAGCTACACAGTGAATTCAGAACAGCCTGGGCTACATACTGAGACCCTGATTCCAAAATAGAACATGAAAATAAAAGAAAGGAACAAAGTATTATAGTCTGGGTTATTTGAAAACTCATAGAAGTTCTGTCCAAATGGAAGAATGAATTCTCACACTCACTTCCATCTAAATATTTAACAGATCATTCACAACTGACTACAAGAGTCACTGATTAAAAAGAACTAGTAGTCAGGGTAACTTTAAGATCTTACATGTTAAGTCTCACAAACGCTGAGTATAAACTATTATTCCCAGAGGGCGGGCAGGAATGTGGCTTAGCATCCACTAAGGTGTTATTGTTTACCAAACACTGTGTTGAGAGTGTTCCAAATCCTCCAATCACTGTTACAGCAGTGTTTATATTGTGTTCATCTATTCAAGGATAGCACTCAAGGAACCAGCCCCAAATGGCAGAGAGGGCAAGCAAGGCTTAAGAATTACACGTAGACTTGTTCTGCAGTGTGATAACCATGAGACACTGGAGAAAGTGCCCATGGACCTCAGTGCAGAGGCCAGGAACACTCAGATTATCCATGTATTCATAAGCTTCTTGTTTCCATGGATCAAGGAGGAGCTGGTGACGTGAGTCGTTGCCCTGCACACATAACCTCTTACAACCCTCTCGTAACCGAGACCCTCTGCTGTGGCTACAACATCTGTGCCAGCACAGCATGTGCGGAGCTCATGACTGTATCATGATCATAAAGCACAAAGATATTCATGACCTAGTGCAAGATAACACGCCTTTACCATCGCACTAAGTTCAAGCTATCGTTTTCAATATGGCTTGTACTGGATATTTTTTATGACGGCATCAAATTCCATAAATATTACCTGTTTACACTTTGTCTTCAGTTTATGGTTTCAATTATAAACTTTATCTAGGAATCACAGTGCACCTTGTCTCCATTACAGAAAACACGGAAGCACTGCCCTGCATACCAGCCTGAGAGGCTTTAATGAAGCCCTGCTATGATGGCATCAGCTGAAGTCCCCTGTTTTCTGTGGGTTTTTTTTTTTTGTTTTGTTTTACACAATGAGTTGAATAGAGGTCACTGTAGTAGGCCTAGCAAAAAAAAAATAATGTATTTCTAAGACTTATTTCTAAGACTAAAAATGCAGCTCATTGGTAGAGTGCTAAAATAGTGTGCCCAGTCCTCACTGCTGAAAACAAAACACACACGGGGGGAGGGGGGGGAGTCGGAGTAATTGAATGTTTTTTGTTTTTGTTTTTGTTTTTTTTTTTTTTGGTTTTTCGAGACAGGGTTTCTCTGTGGCTTTGGAGCCTGTCCTGGAACTAGCTCTGTAGACCAGGCTGACCTCGAACTCACAGAGATCCGCCTGCCTCTGCCTCCCGAGTGCTGGGATTAAAGGCGTGCGCCACCATCGCCCGGCTTAATTGAATGTTTTGAAGGAGACCCTAAAGCTACAGTTTTTAGATTTTCAAATAAACTCTAAAGTCTATTCAATATCTTCAGGTTATGTTTTTAAATAATTTCAGTTAATTAAGCCATATTAAGCCATGAAATGTTCTTCAATGTACATGTGATAAAATTCTCATTCTTAAGCTAGCTCACAGTTCCCACCACTTAAAAAGGCTTTATTGAGGGGTTATTTCTAGCAAAACGTGGGACAGACATGACTAAAATCGAAGACTAAGGTTTCTAGAAGCCCAGAAGAGGCAATTCGGAAGAATATGACTTGGCTTCAATGTAGCACCATTTAGATATATTTAGGGTCTGGAAGTGGTTAATTCTATATGGTGCAAGAGCTTATGCCTGGAAAGACTTTACAATCAAGAGGGCTGACTCTTAACATTGGCTGCTTAAAACGGAGAGGTTTCAAAGGCTGAGAAAGGCCTGAGCTTGGTTAAATGATTGAAGTAGATATAGGAGATAGTCACTAGGATGTTTTTACAAAGGCCCAGTACTGGCGTGATCGTCCCCAGGGTAACGATTAAGCTGAGTCTAAGGAAAATAAAGGGAAAATCCTGCAGCAGGACCCCCAGGAAGCCGAGAAGAGGGTTCTTAGGTGTGAAGACCATTCGAAGGAGAGATATAAAACTGAATATGTAGACCGGGTACACCCAGCCCGATTTGTACACCGGTGGGAGCCCAGCCACACGCATCATTTCTATAGTGTCAGACCATGTGAGGAAGCTTCTCAGAAACAGCTCGGCCCGGACATCTCTGTGAGACATCGTCCTCCGGAATCCAGAGTCAAAGTAGGGCTCTATGGGCCCCGCCAGTGCACCCGTGTTGTTGTGAGGCAGGGACATCATGGTAGGCTTGGCTGTCTGGGCAGGTGCAGGATTCTCATTACCGCGTCCCACCTGTTCTGCCACGGTTTTTATCTGCTGCAAAGATGTTATATAGATGTTTGTGTCTTCATAACCTGGAAAACATTAATTAATTTGCATTTTAAGTACCTCTTTACTCTAAAAATGTTTGATTTACTTGTTACTAGACGGAGTTTGATGGCAACCCTATAATCCCAGTATGGGAAGGAGGACATGGAGGTTGGAGGATGGCAAAATGTAGGCTAATCTAGGGTACATAGCAAGACCCTGTCTCAAAAAAAGACAATGTAGCAGATAGATAGGTGGTAAAGGATGGATAGAAGACAGACAGCTAAGGCAATATTGATCAGTTAATAAAATCCCTTGTCAGGCAACATTGATGACCTCCTAAGTTCAATGCCCAGAATTGACTACCGAAAGTTCTCTGTCCTCCGAATGCCCATCTTGGCAAAAGCATGCCTGCACAGCAGAGATGATTTGTCCCATTCCTTCAGAGGATCCAAGGAACCTGAGTTTGGTTCCCAGTACCCATGTCTGGTGGTTCACCATATCAGCACCTGCATCTCAAGGGAGCCT
>NC_022018.1:2237975-2264299 GCF_000317375.1 Microtus ochrogaster | reverse complement strand
CTAAGAAGGAATCTGTTTGACCCACAGAGAATCATGAAAATAATTCAGTTGTTCCTTCCCAGGAGTTTAAGAAGCAGCCAACAGGACTGGTAGGCTGAACCATCATGTTTGAATAATAAGACTGTATGCTAATCCATATGCCTGTCAGATGAATGGGAAGATACCTGATCACTGTCACACTGTGTGTGTGTGTGTGTGTGTGTGTGTGTGTGTGTGTGTGTGTGTGTGCAGATAAGATGTATGTATGTAGATGGGAGCAGTTAACTCTGAGTGTTGTTCCTCCAGTGATGCCCACCTTGGTTTATGGTACTAGATCTCTCGCTGAGAACAGGGTTGGACTGTCTAGGCAGAAATACCAAGAAAGTCTACCTGTCTCCATCTCCCCAGTGTTAGGCTTACAAGTACTTACAATAGCCAATATTTTTGCATTTCTTTGAGAGTTGTTTATTTTATTTTGTTTGCATGGGTATGTTGCCTACATGTGTGTCTCTACCACACATGTATCTGGTGCCTACAGAGGCCAGGAGAGGACATTAGACCTCTTGCAACTGGAGTTACAGGTGGTTGTGAGCCACCATGTAGGTGCTAAGAGTCAAAGCCCTGTTCTCTGGAAGAGCAGCCAGTGCTCTCACCTGCTAAGCCATCTCTCTAGCCCCATGTCCAGACTGTATGTGGGTTCTGGGACTGAGTCAGGAACTAATGCATGCTTGCAAGCCCATCACTGGCTGAGCTACCTCCTGAGCCCTATAGCACACCATTTGCCAAACACCCATCCACTTAAACAACATTTTGTTGTTGTTGTTGCTAAGATTTTATCAGCCTGGCACAGTTTACTGGGAAAACATCCTGAGAGGTCCTGCTACCTCAGAAGGTAAAGGGAGTGTTAGGGAGGAAGAACTGAAAGTCAAAGAGATGATTGATGTCAAGAAAAACTTGTTGGACTCAACGTGAAAACATTGTGAGAGAAGTAAATTTTGATTCATGACTAAGACACTTAGTTACTAAGTTAAGAGTATTAAGTATTCAATAAACCTCTGTGATTTTTCGAACTAAGTATTTTTATTAACTACAAAGATTAAATTTTTTTCTTTTGTTTATATGTGTATATGACTGGGTGTAGTATGTGCATATGTGCTACCCACCTAACTTGATGTCTGTTCCCTCTCTTTGATTTTTTTGTTCATAAAAGGTAAACAACTAACTCCCATGTCTCACCGTTTTTCCTGTGCATGTTGTGTACTCTGGTTATCCCAATTTTATGATCAGTTTTCATGTTATTGATGTCCAGCCTTAGTAACTTATATTTCTAAAAATTTTATTTATTATTGGTACCAGTTGTTTTTATTTATTTAGTTTTTTTTTTTTGCAATGGAGCCTTGCTGTCAGTTTGTGAAAAGCAGCCTATAGTTTTAGCACGAGTCTGGGTTGTTTTTATTTATTTAGTTTTTTTTTTTTTTAAGAAAATGTCTCTCACTGAACCTGGAGCTCACTGGTTTGCTAAGACTGGTTGATCATAAGCTTCATATCTGTTCTTCTCCGCACCCCTCTCTGTACATACCTCAGCACCCTGGTGCCTGGTTTTCTGCTTTCGTGCTAGGGATCCATAAGAACATGGATCTAGTACTTGTCTGCAACCCCTAGGTACCTCTTTACCCAAATTAGAAGCCACAGTGCCTGAATAGGTAGCATTTCACAAACAATACTAAGAAAATGTGACATTCCATAACTTATTACTGCTTTAAAATTTGTAAAATTCTCTCTTTAAACTCAAATGTTCACTTCTATATTTCACTAACTTTTAAAGAATTCAGTAGACTGTTGAAGAGATAGCTCAGCTGGTGGAGTACTTGCTATGAAAGCATGCCAACCTGGGTTTGGTCCCAGAAGTCACATTTAAAAAAAAATTCTGGATGTGGATAAATGGAGACAGGCAGCAAGGATTTAATGGGCAGCCAGCCTATCAAAATTATCAAGGACCAAATCTTTGGGGAATCTTATTACAAAAACACAGGGAGCTCAGGTTGACCTCTATGTATATGCTGCTGAGTAACAGTTTCCTCCACGATTGAAACAGTCCCTCCTATAGGGAAGCTCTTTAAGCAGGGAGGCAAAGAACTCAAAACAGCTTTAGGAAGTCCCTGAAGCTGACCAGATTCACTAGGCCCCTCCCTGCCGGAGGAAACAAAGTTGAGAGTCCCTCTCAGACTAAAGAAGCTGAGCCGCAAAGAAGACTATGTAGTCAGACCAAGCTACCTGGAAGAGATTTAGACCAACTGAGGCACCCAGGAAAGACACTCTTCCAAACTGTTGAGCTGCCTGGAGGCTGTGCAGTATGCTCCAGGTTCCCAACTTTTGTGAGCTCTTACCCATATTGGGTTGGGCTTTGGTGACACAGCTGTCTTTGAATCATTTACCCACAGTGGGATGGGCTTTGGTGACACAGCTCTCTTTGAGTCATGTCTGCTTCTGTAAGTAACCACTCAACCATATTCCTGTAAGTAACCCCAGTTAAATTCATTGGTTCACCAAGTGGGACTTCGGTGGTATCTGTACTTTGTTCTGTTGTGGGCTCCCTATCTGAGGTGAATAGATTTGGGTGCTACATCTCCCCTTAAAAAAGGTTTTATTTTTCACATAACACATGCATATATATGTATGTATGTATATATATATATATATATACATACATATATATATGAAAGAAGTCAAGAGAAATTTTATTTCTTAGAGTATGCAGTGGCATAGAGAATTTTTCTTTGCTCACTTAGAAGACAAAGTTGTTTGTATGAACAACTAAATCTTGAAAGTTGTAGACTTTAGAAAATCATGAGGCAAATGGCATGGAAACGGAGCTCACAGTAAAGACTCTGAGTCTCCTGTAGTCAAAGCAACTAGGATAAAATAATACACGGTGGTGAAACTTGAAAGGGAAAGTACAGTCATACCATGGGATTGGTTCCTAGAATGTTCATGGGATGCCAGATCCAAGGACGTTCTAGCTTGTGATAAAAATGATGCAACATTTACAAATAAGTTATTTATATCCTCCTGTAGAGTTTAAATCTCCTCTCTATTCCTAGTAAATATGATACAGCAAGAATGTCCTATGGTTGTTATGATATATAGTTTTTAAGGAATGATAAAAATAATTCAGTGTGTGGTCAATGCACCTGTAGTTTTTCTCAGACATTTGCTTTTTGATATGTGCTCCTATGTGTGCACACTAGCAAGTGGGTGTCCTACTCAGTTGTGCTTCTGTATGTGCACACTAGCAAGTGGGTGTCCTACTCACTTGCTCTCTACCTTATTTTTTTGTCAGGCAGAATATCTCACTGAAGCTAGAGCTAACAGATTCAGCTAGACCTAATGGCCAGCAAATTTTAAAGATTCTCATGTCTCCCCTGTCCCAGCTCTGGGATTACAAGCCCCTGACTTTTTATACATGGATTCTAGGGGTTTAAACTTGGGTTTGCCTGCCTGCACAGCAAGTACATTGCCCACGGAGCCATCACCCCAGACCTCTCAAACATTTCTGATGTAAGGTTGGTGAATCTGTAGAAGCAGAAACCATGGCTGATGAGGAAGACAGGCAACTGTATAGTCTGTGATGAAATGCAATCATGGGGGTCTCCAAACAGTCACAGGAGTCAAGGGAAGAGCTCCTCTGAGCAGTGACAGATGCAGAAGGAACTCGACAGGAAATGGGAATATCCTTCAGTTATCAGAAATGAAAAGTGTTGCTGAGAGACTGGAAAAGCAGAATAGAAATGCCGTGGGGAGCTAACTTTCTTTCTTCTGTGCATCGGGCACAATTCTAAGCTCTTTGTTTTAAAAAGAAAAAACCCAACCATATGAAGAACATTGCTTTCTCTTTACAATGGTGAGTGAAGTGAGATACAGAGAGATTAAGTACTATTTCCAGTGTCACAAAATTCACAAGCAGAAAGAAAAGAACTAGAGTCCCAATCCTGTAAAAACTACACAACAATCTCTGTGGTAGACCATAGATTAAAGAAAACATTTGGGGGCCAAGATTGTTTCAGACTTTATTCTGAGTTAGGTAGTAGAAACTTTAAAAAAAGGGTCTGAGCAAGAGAAAAGCCCAGATAAAGGAGAAAAGAAGTCAAAGAGGACCAGTGAGGTCAGCAAAGGCACAACTGACAGTAAGAGCTCGATTATCCAGACACAAAGAATTACTCAGAAAAAAAATGGTATTAGTCTTTCAACAGTCTCTAAACTTTTTTCTCTGAGAGTAACACATTCTAAAGAAAACTAATCTATGATTCACACAGAACATTGTGAAAAACTACAGAAAATTAACTGTTGTTTTAATATTTCTTTAAGAAAAAAACAGGCAGTCACAAAGCTTATTTCAGCATAACACTTTTAGAAGACAGGAGGAAAAGAAGGCAACACATTTGAGTGTGCGCCAAAGGAAATAACGGGCATTGTGAGTTTAACACATTTGAGTGTGCGCCAAAGGAAATAACGGGCATTGTGAGTTTAACACTACAGACTCCTTGCGGCAGGAAAGACAAACAATAATGCCAACTAACCAATGATGAGGGGTGCCTCCTACCTCACAAGGTCCCTTTAAAGTAGGACTAGGTCGATGTCTAAGAATATTGGCTAGTGTGTGACTCCTACGACAGCTATAGATGTGTTTAAAAACAAAAGGCAAAAATAGCTAATTGGAGAAGAACAGAAAGTCAGGAAGGCGAAGCAAACAGTGAGTAGAAGCTTGTCACATTGTGGTTGTGGGTAGCTTGGTGCCTATGGGGAAAGTCCGAAAGTTTGAGAAATAGGGTAACACGGCTGTCTTAACAAAATCATGAGATGATTCCTTGTATTTTCCCATCTTCACCACAAAGAAGAATGCACCCCAGATCCCCATAGATAGAATATCTGGAGTAGAGGCAGCTTATACCCTCCAACAAGAGCTCACAGTGTGCACCAACTCCCGATTCTGTGATCAGTAGACAGGGATTCATTTTGGTTTGTGCATTGGTTTTTGTAGATATGTTTACAACACAGAAACTGGCAAGGACTATGAATCGGGGGCTGGGAGGTGGCTCTTAGCTAAAGTGTTTGCTATAACAGGAGGACCTGCGTTTTGATGCCAAGCATCCACATAAAAGACGTTGGGGAGGCAGAGAATGGAAAATCATGAGGGGTCACTGGCCAGTCAGTCTAGCCAATCTGGCAAGCTCTAGATTTAGTAAGAGACCCTGTCTTAAAAAAAAAATTAGGTGGATGACAGAGGTAGACATCCTGGCATTAATTTCTGCTCTCCACATGTACACACCCATGTGTCTATGCACCATCACACACATACACACATGCACACATACATATGAACATGTATACACACACAAACACAAAACTAGTAGTCACCTTCCCCACTTAGAGTTCTACCCTGGAGAGCAGCTAGTTAAACAGTGACCAACATAATATTGACTGTTTCCAAAACCATATGAAATTTCCCCCGAAAAGATGAAGGGGAGGAGGGGGGAAAGCAAGAGGTGGAAGAGAAAGAGAGGAAGAAGAAGGCATGAGAGATGAAGGCAATGAAGGAAAAGAGCAACAACTCAGGGCAACCAGCCCACCATGGTTTCGAGAAGGGCTCATGAACACACAGTCCTAGCTGTGAAATAGCTGCGCCAATTCCATGCAACAGACGATGCATTGTTATTCGGAAAATTCAGAAAGCCCAGTGTCCACTTTCAGTTCCCTGTTGAGCACTGCACGAGTCTGCTCATAAAAGCATGTGCCATCTCTGGTTTTTAGGCAGTGGGAGCTGTTAAAGGGACTCGTATCTGAGGGTACAACTGGAGGGTTGGAGGTTTAGATGGGTTCAACACCGATCAAGAACTGCCGAAACCTGGTGCAACCGTGTTTGGAAAAAGGGATTCCATTTTTTAAATGTTGAAAAAGCTTCCAGATCAGAACTTTCTAGCCCCCAGCTTCTCATGCAGGCTGTTCTGGCCTTCTTCCACAGTTAAAATAAGGTTGGAAAATAGGGATGCCTTACTATGTGTATAAACAGAAAAATCACAATAGTATACATTTATAGCATATGTATTCCTAAATATGTTATTTAATATATATATATATAATGTAAAATAGTGTGCCAAGTAATTTTAAGTATTTTTAACCTTTGAAGGTAACACTTAGTATTTCCTGTACTGTTGCAAATAATTGGGGGATTTAAGTGTCTAGACAGAGACTAGAGTTAGAAATGCTGACAGGAGCCCCAGCTGAGTGACAAATGGTGACACACAGGAAAATAAACTCATTCCCTGTCTTCAGAGTACCCATCTCAGCTTTATTTACACATACTCAGTAGACTCTGTTAGCACCGGGGAATAACGAGCCTCCTGGGAAAGGAACAACTCACAGTAAGGTAGCAAGGCAAAGCGTGGTCCAAAAACAACGCCCCTGACTCAACAGACAAAAGCACTGGAGTCCTGCATAGTCTCTATCATTTAGATCGGTCCCGGGCCCCTTCTTACACAGGCTGTATGACTGAGTCTCTTCTGGAGCCCTTGAGAACATCAGGAAAAGCTGGCACGGTGGTCTGAGTATCTATGTAGCTCTACAATGAGAGATGTGGCAGGGACTTGAACCCAGAAAAGAACGACAGCATCGTGCAGCATTTGTATAGCCCCACAGAACCCAGAAAGACAGAGAGGTTCCACTGGCAGCAGCTGTCATTCACCCGATTGCAGAGGCCTCTCAGATTCAAGCAGCGCTGAGGGTCCTGGAGCTAGGAAATGGAAGTGCTGATGTGTTTACTATTCCGAAAAGACTGTAAGCTCATAGAAAGCAGCTTTTCCTCATTTCACCCAGACCAACCATGCACACCCAGTGACATGGGGGGCCATGGTGGAAGCAGAGCAGAAGAAAAACAAGGTTCCCAGAGACAGGATCCCACCTTCCACATGCACACAACATAAACAGAGAGCAAATGTGCTCATTGTGCAAACAGTCCCCACTTGTCTGAGGTAAGAACACAGAGACATGGAAACTCAGTAGCCCAAGCCTGGCATCTTAAACTTGTCTCGGCTAATATAGCTGTGGAAAACGGCGCTTGCTCTTTATTGTAAAAGAATATATACTGCATTCTTTATATCCCTTTACTTTTATCTCTCTGAAAATCTTAATATTTATTTCCAAAGTATATTGCAAATATATTGTATTCTTGCTTTCTATGCTATAATTGTTCATGGCTCTTTGCCCACTGTAGGCAAAAGTAAGCATTTTGTAACACACTGTTAAAAGCATCTAAGGCTGAAGCTTTGGGGATGGCTCAGGGAATACAGCACGTGTTTGCTGGCATTGGGAGCTGAATTTGACCAATGCCAACACACAAATCTGGGGAAGGGTTGGTACATGCTAATCTTCATACTGGGAAGGCGGAGGCAGGCAGATCCCTGGGACTTCCAGACAAGCCAGCCTAGCCCAGGTAGTGAGCCCCAAGCCAGTAAGAGGCTAGGTCTCAAAATTCAAGAACAGTTCCTGAGGACCAACAGAGAAGATTGAACTCTGGCCTCCAGACACATGTCTGTATGCGTGCACACATGGCACACACACATACACACACACAGAACCAACCTAATCAAATGGAGCCTAAACTCAAGGCGATTTAGCACTAATGCCCTATGTCTGCTGGCATGAGGCCGATGCTTGGAGCTCTAATACTGACAGCCAGTGCGTCATTAGGAGACAAAATCAGAAATGTCACTCTACTCTCCCCCATAATCCTGGAAATTGTCACTTATTTCTCCAGAAAAGGAAAAAAAAAATATCCTAGAACTACAGTGTTCTGAAACTTCCTTCTCTGTAGCAAAGGGACAGCAAGGAAGGAAACAGATTCATTCTCGGCACAGCCCTGAACACAGTGTTCCTCAGACTCAGTCCCAAGCAATTGCAAAACCACACATCACAGAAAGCCAGCTCACACTGTATGTGTGCATATTGTTTAATAAGCTATTCCTTAAGAAGAAGCAAAGAGGAACTCAAAATGGCATTTTTATTCAGAAAAAAAAATATCCTGTGCCCCTTCCTGTTTGTGGGGGTTTAATACGTATACACAATCTACTGTGATTATATTCACTCCGTTGCCCTCTGGAATCCCTACTCCTTCACTTTGATACCGTTCTTCTTTCCCGAATCCCCACTGGCTGGACCAGAACAGAAAATGACACCTCTTTTCACTTTGCTTCCTTTAACCTTTTTAAATAAAACCACATGTTTTATATTCAATTTAGTTAAAGTGGGGTGAGCTGCATTCTAAAGAAATTTGGGAGGTAATTAAGTCCTTTGGATTTGGATCTAGTCCCTCAGAGTTGAAGTGGTATTTGCCATAATCCCCACTACTTCCTGACTCCAGGCAGTCTCATCAGAGTAGAAACTCAGTGGTCTGGGGCACTTTGAAAAGCTTGCAGGTGGCAGAGTGTGTCTGCCTGTGTTTGGATTAGTGAGTACATATGTACTCTCAATTTTTAAATTTATTTTTTCATACACACGACATTTTGATTATATTTTCTCCTCCCCCAGCTCCTCCCAGTTCCTCTCCACTTAGCTTCATGTTCTTTCTTCCTCTCAACCCCCAAAAAAACAAAAATCAAAGGTAAATAAACAACCAAAAAAACCAATAGGACAAAGTAATATAAAACAAAAAGTGCACAAAAAAACATGTGTTAGCCAACTACTCCTTGGCACAGGACCTGCCCTCAAGAGTAGCTGAGATACCCAATGGCACTCTATTAGAGAAAACACTTGGCTTTGGCAGAGGGTATCAATCACAGAGAGCTTCCTGTGTGGGAGTGGGACTTTGTGTCCACTTCCCCTTCTCAGTTCTGGGATTTGGTCTGGTTTGAACCTGTGTAGGTCTTGGGCGTGCTGTCACAATTCCTGTGGGTTCCCTTGTGCATCAGCCCTGTTGTGTCTGGGCAACAGTGCCACTATCTCTAGCACTTACGATCTTTCTGCCTCCTCTTTGGCATAGATCCCTGAGCCCTGAAGGAAGAGGTCTAGCAAATACAACTTAGGGTGCTTTTTTATTTTGATGTCTTACTATATAGTCCACGCTTGCTGTCTTCCTGCCTCACTATCCAAGTGGAGAGAGTATAGCGTGCAACATGAATACTAAGTTTGAAGAGACTCTCTTGGGGGTTTGACTTTTAAGGCCCCTCATATATGTTAACAGGTGGCTTTGGGTTCAGCACAAATAACTTAAAAGTCCCACTGCATTACCATTGTCATTCAGTTAAGACTTTATGTTTGGGGGCTGGGGGTTTAGTTTGGTGGTAGAACATGTAGTTAGTGTATACAAGGACATAGGTTCACTGTATACTACAGAAACAGGAAGAGAGTTTAAGGAGGAGGAGAGAGAGATGGGAATTACATTTTGATAAACCCTATCAGGAAGACAGCCAGAGGGAGGGTTCCTTTCTTGCTTCCCTCCCTTCCCTACAAGCTGCTGAATCTAGATCAGTTCACCCATTCCACCTTTTCTACACCTGATGTGCAGATTTGTCAGCGTTGCTAAGCAAAGTCATCTACTGCCAATTGGAAGGGGAAGAAATTTTTTCCACATTGTTCCCAACAAGTGGCTCATGATCCTGTCAATCTCTCCCTTACCTGTATCACCCCTGTTCCCCCTAACATGAGCCCAGGGCTTCCCTAATTGCACACTCCCCCTCCAGCCATCTCTATTGCTCTCCACACTAAGTGGGCATCCTATTGCATGAGGAAGCTGTGACAACACTGCTGTCAGTTACCCCTGGTTTATTTCTCCCTTTCCTTATTTTCACAGTTGAAAGCCACCTAGGAAGCTTTAAAAGTCATTAGTCCGGTGTACGAACATTAAATAACAGAATAATATATAGCCTCTAAAACAACTGCTATAGCCACAGCCTTGCTGCTCAAAATACATATTAGCTGTCGCTGGATGCAGCCTGGGTTTCAAAAAACACAAGACCCCTTAATTGATTCTAATAGATAGCTGAGGATGAATACAGCTGCTCTTAAGTTAAGACACACAGTCTCATCTGGTGAGGTTTTCTGTTTAACAATCTACATGTGTTCAGTCTGGCCCCAGAAGCTCTAGATCAGCCACTGGAATACTTAGCTCTAACATCTTTAATGTTATTAAGGAACTTATTTTAATTTCATGTGGTGTATGTGTGTGTGTGTGCGCGCGTAGTATACACATGCATGCAGAGCACAGAGGAGGATACTGAGTATTTATCACACTCAGCCTAAGTCCCCTAAATCAGAGCTTCGCACTGAATCTGAAGTTGGCTGGCTGCCTGGCTGGCTGGCAGCCATTAACCTCCAAGTTCCTCCTGTCTCATAGGCCATAGTACTGTAGTTACTGACACATGAGGAGCCTCCCTGACACATGAACACATGAACAGCCATAACCAGCTCTTTATGTGGGTGCTGAGGATTTGAACTCATATGCCCTTGCTTAGGAAGCAAGTGTTCTTACCTACTGGGCTATCTCCCCAACTGCTGTAAGTGATTTTATATGCTACATTCATCAGAGAAGTAGAAACAGAAGAGGCATAAGTTGAAAACCTTACTGAGTCAAGTAAATTAATGTATTATTTTACCTAATTTATTAACTAGTTGTGAATTAGCAAATTTATATCCTATACAGAATTCAATGAGCAGGGTCTCTCTGTGTAGCAAAGACTGACATGCAACCTAAATTCTCTTGCCTGAGACAGTAGGGTATTAGGATTGCAAGGGTGGCCGTCAGGCCCAGGTCAACATTTCCTTGTTAGACTTCATCAGACTAAGTTTTCATGTAGAGAAAAAGAAGACTTTTAACCATAATGACAAAGACCAAACCAATAAGGAGAAATTGGCAGCCTGAACCAAGAAAAAAAATAAAAATTCTTTCTATCAGAACCACCATGACAAAATTGAAAGGCACTGATGCTGTAGCTATGGAAGGCAGAGCTTAGCTTCCCTAACATTCATGCCATAACCAGCCACTGTGGAAAAAATCGTATTTCATTACTAAGAACTAAAAGTTACCAATGAAACAAAACGATGCTGACTAACACTATAATTTTAACTAATGGAAACTCTGAAAGTCATATACATTTTGCCTTTGAAATTGGCAAAAACAGGATAAAAGACAAAGTTGAGAAGGCAAGTGTGTGTGCTGGCCCTACTACTTAGGAAGTGAATTGGGGCATTTGGAGAGAGCCATTTGGCTCCATATATTAAAAGTCTTACAATCTTATGTGTACCTTGTGTCAGAAATCCTCCACAGGAGCATGTAACCTAAAGAAATATTCACCTTAGCTACTGAGGTCCCTGCAGTGCTTAGCCCGGGGCTGGAAGTCAAAAAGAAGGCACAAAGGAGCTGGACTAGCGCCCTTGTGAGCAGATTTATTGGAAAACCTTAGCCTGCCAACATCATACCTGGCACCACCTTCGCTCTGCAGAGCACTGAGGTTTTCCACTCAAATAGCCTGTTGACCTCATCTCCAGCAAGCCTTTGGTTACACAGAAAGCTAGAATGCAGTCCAAACACTATTGCCACACATCGTCCTGGCTTCCCGTCCCCTTCTATATTTCCCTGTGTGAGCCGCCAGCCTGTAGTAGTCCCTGTCTTCTGGCAACGTGGTTGCCAAGGAGTCTGGGCATGAACAGATGCTCCGGTCTTCTGAGGACACTCTGCAGTCATCATCCTGATATCTTTAGGCTACGGTCCAGAGGTGCTTAACTCTTTCCATTCCCAGCTTCTGTTTGCCCATTCACCTCCCTGCGAGCCTTCTAATTCCCCCACACAGTGCAGGGTCACTTTAAATCAGGTCACTTGCATTGCACTATACATGTGTTCTGCCCTTAATGTGTCTTCTCCTTCCTGGGTCAAACAAACATTGCTTGACTTGCTCTAACCACACCCCTGTCCTTCTGTAACAACAGTCCCTGGTAATAGAAAGATTTTTTAAAAGAATAAATCACAAATCTAGGTGCCCAACAAGATTTGCATCGTAAATCATTAATATAATGGAGTATTTGTGACCAATAAAAATGGTGATACCATTGATAAAAATAAGAAGAATAACAAGTCCACTATACACTGTAGGAGAAAAATCACAAAATAAGATGCTTTGACTGAATATGTAACAAGAGCCCATCAATCATAAATCTCTAATTTGCATCATATAGTTATAGTTGGTTAATTTGTTTTCCTTTTTAGGACCTTTATATTATAACCTCTTTAGATGAATATATATTGTTTTTGAAAAATAAAGTCTCAATGAAAGATTCAAAATATTGTAATGAAAAAGTTGCATGGTTTCCGAGAGCACTGTGCCTCAACCGTGTGTATTCCATCGGGATGGGCTTGCTGGGCCTACAGGCTGAGTAGGCATAGGTTCTGAGCATCAGGAGCCACAGCGAGGCTTTGTGTGGGGCTCCTTCTGCCTTAGATGGTACAGAACCATGCTTTCCTGGGAGCCGGGTCTAGAGAGCGACCAGGCTGCTTCAGTCACGGCACTGCCCTACAGGAGGCTCAGTCTACAGCTCAGAACAAGCTCCTGGATTAGTGGTCTTCAAACCTTTGGCAGAAAAACCTCCTGTTATCTCCAGACAGAACTTTATGTAAAACATCTCCTAAACAAAGCCCTGTTGTCTGGCTGAAGCAGGGACTGCGACAGAGACTTTGATCTTATTAAACCTCCTTCACTTCCTTCTCCAAGTCCTCTCCCCCAGAGTTTACATGGCACCTCTTGAAGCTGTTTTGCAGGTTTGCAAAGTGACAAATTGACAGACTAGTCATAGATGGTTTTAAGAAAGCAGCTTCTGTTCCAGTAAAAGGTTTGTTGACTGATGGTATGACATCAAACTGAGTTACTTTTACTTCTGGAGCACGCCCATGGGTTACATGCACTCTTGACTTCCTTGAGGTCTGAGCTTGGTCAATGGTGAAAGATTCCTCTCTGCTCACCTACAAACCTGCAAAACTCAGACCCCTCCCTTGGTCTCTGTTGGCCTCTAGCCCCTTACATGACCTGAGTGTTCCTTCACCTGTAGTCCAACATAGTATTTACACACAGACCCTCTAGCACTTTAACAATATACTCTTAACATTTTGCAACATGGGTTCCAAACTAGACTACAAACTCTAATTAGCTGAGCTAGGCTGATAGGACTAAAAACTCCCACTTAGCCATTGATATTACTGTGTTTATGTCTGCATCTTCCTGTTTCTATGGGGTTGAGAGATCTTGATAGAGACAGGGAGGAATCAAAGGATAGATATCATGAGGATTCAGGCGATGGAATATCTATTATAAATCCTGAAGTAAGGAGACTTCTGACTCCTCTAGAAAAGTTACTTCAAATGAAATCTGACTCTACTAGATCCAGTTTCAGGTCTTTTGGTAGGAGAGAATAGTATGTTGTCCAGTCAAAAGTAATGGGTATTGTTTGAAATCCCTGAAGCCCAGGCAACATGTTAGCACCTGTACATTCTATAGCCAAAGGGCTGTGTTTCTAAATGACTTCCCATCTTCTGTTTGCAGTTTCTCCAGGAAAGTAAACTTTGGTGGAAGAAGTCAGTATTCCAGCTGGCGGGAAAAGAAACAATCTACCCAAATACAGAAAGCATATCAAGGCTCGTTGCAGACACTAAGCACGGGGCTAACCGTGTTTGGATCTGAGCATGGTAAGCACACACCAAAGACAACTATGCTAAAAGCGGGACTTCTGGAACAGTCACTAGTCTGAACAAACAGGAACACAGGAGACTTAGAAGGAATTGGGGTCTGAAATGAGAACAAGATGGCCACTGAAAACAAAGTAGAAGTGGTTGATACTCAGCTATCTGGACCCATGAGTAAGAGCAGAAAATAATCAGCATGAACCTTCTCTTAAAGTAAGAGCAAGAACAAGATGGCAGAGGATGAGGAAGTAGAAGGGCCGTCATTAATAGGAGAGCCAGCTAGAAATGAGAGCTTTGGGCTATTTTTTTGCATTCTTGTCATGTGTTGTCATATCTGGACATACAGAGATCCATGTGCCTGCAGACTACTCCCATGGGGGTTCGTTTTAGGTGAAACACTGCACTTAGAAACCATGCTGTCATATCATTGGACACCTTGGCATTCTCGCTGGTGCACACCTGTAATTAAAGCCTCGGGTGATGGAGGCAAGAAGATGAGGAGCTAAAGGTCAGCCTGGACTACACAGCTAGCCTGTCTTTGCAAAAATGATTTTAAAACCAATGTGTTTAAACAGTAAGTTTCAGAGGATAAAGGAAAGTATACTATTGACTCAAAAATCGTGGGATTTATTGTACTAATATGCATACTAAAATCTGAGTTCAAAATCTACATAAATTGATGGAGGAAGGTCATTGGTTAAGTAATAAAGAAACTGCCTTGGCCCATTTTATTGGTTAGAACATAGGTGGGTGGAGTAAACAGAACAGAATGCTGGGAGGAAGAGGAAGTGAGCTCAGAGAGGCCATGCTCCCCTCTCCTGGGCACACAATGAAGCAAGCCGCCAGGTCAGACATGTTGAATCTTTCTCGGTAAGACCGGTGCTACACAGTTTATTAGAGATGGGTTGATCGGGATATCAGAATTAGCCAAGAAGAGGCTAGATATAATGGGCCAAGCAGTGTTTAAATGAATACAATTTGTGTGTTGTTATTTCTGGTGTAAAGCTAGCCGTGCGGGAGCCAGGCTGTGGGAAGAGGCCCGCCACTCCTAACACAACAATAAATATTAAATATACATGACATTAATGTTTTTAAAAGCATTTTGAACAAGTTCTAGCTTTAAAGGGTGATTTTATTATTGAATTGCAGAGCTAATACAATATGTTTTAGTCAACCCTCTTAAGTTTGGGCATAAAGGGGCTGGGGGAGGGTCTCAACTGAGAAGTGCGGGACTTTGTTCTGTTCTAGTCCCCTTCCCAAGACTGATTTCAAAGCCTTTATTTAGTTTTTATCACTGTTGGATACAGAATATGGATTCCAATAATCACTATAGATAATAAAGTGCCATTAACTTGTACTAAAAAAAAATATGTAGGTGCATTTAAAAAAAAAGAATCTTCATTTGAGCAGAAAGTTCACACCAATATGCAAAATAAAGAGTCCTCAAGAATAGAAAAATCTGAAAACAGATCTGCAGCTTTAAGGAACTAGAGATGTCCCAAATACTTAACTAAGACACTTGGGTTTAGAGGGAAGCTGGAGCTTGGGAGAACTTTTCCTCAGCAGGAGGCCCCTGGATTGCTATTGAATTGTCACCAGCACAATTTTGAACATAATGGCACACAATCTCCTACCCAAGGACAGAGTGGAAGATGAAAGACTCTGCTTTCCTGATGGCCTACAGGACAATCTACCTTTCAATGTCCAGAGCAAGAGTGACTGCACAATGGTTCTGTGTGGTCTGTAAATGGCTGGCTGTCTCTGCTGTTATCCTCGTCACTGTGAAGCCTTACTCCATCCGTGTTGCAGGATGGTCTCCCAGTATCCGCTCATTTCCAGCATACTGTCGCAACAAAAGTTGATTCTTATAATACAGCATGTCAGTCACTGCAGGTGGAGTTTCTCTGTGTCCCAGCAGCCCTTTCATAATAATCACACTGAGCCTTAATTTTAATTATAAATGCTCAGTCAATAGCTCAGGCTTGTTACTAATTGGCTCTTACAACTTAACCCAGTTCTATTAGTTTACATGCTGCTCCATACCTTGTGGCTTTTACCTCTATCCCACTTTGTGTGTCTGGCTTGTTCTCTGTCTAACTGGTGACTCCTTCGACTCTGCCCTTCTTCATCCCATCATTCTGAGTTGGGCTTTCCCACTTAATTTTATCCTGTTCAGCTATTGGACAGTCAGATTGTTTATTAAACCAATCATAGTGACATATATTCACACAGTGTACAGAAGGATTATTCCACAGCAAGTCATACTTTGGCACATGAAATAAATGGAACTGAAAAGAATTTATGTCTGAACAAAGAGTAATCAACTAATGAGATACATTTTTAAAGGCCAATCTATATTTAATTTCAACTTTTCACTTAGTAGGAATGTGGTTTGTCTCTGTTTTACTAATGTGAATATTTGCCTTTTTTTAAATCCATAATAGGCAATTCTCTAAGACATAAGTAGGATTTATGCTATTATACTCATTCTTGTAGCAAACATATTCAAACAAAGAGACTTTTTTTGTTACTTCAATTGTTAGTTTTTTGAGAAAGGATCTGTCTATGTAATTAGGCTGGTTTTCAACTCTTTGTCCTCCTACCTCAGCTGAGAACATAGGTGTGTGCCATCAAACCAGGTTCAATTTTATTTTATTCTTTAAAATGTAAGGACTTAAGAACATTTCTAAAATAATATGTCAATGTTTTCTTCCTAGAGCAAGTATTAAGCTTTAATGGTATTAAATATTTGATTATTTTACAGATCTATAGGCACTACCAATATACAACTAAGTAATAATGACTGATATCAGAGTATGTTTTAAAATATTTATGTCTAGGTATCTTCATTTTCAATCTTCTCTCAGTGGTGTTACTCCTAAGAAACACTGTCATTATTGTTCATTAAGCAACAGGATAGCAGAAAGATAAAAGATAAGTAAAGGGCTACTTACTCATTTGACGCCCTCTTAGAGGATATATCCTGAGTCTCTCAATAATATCAACCACGATCAGGGACAATAGAATCAGAGACACTGGCAGGTCAAGGAAGGGACCAGTCGGTAAAACTGGAACTGTTCCGTTGGCATCCTTTTGAATCTATTTTCAGAGAGTCATTTAAGCACATTTAATTAGTTTGCTTTATTTGTTCTAAATTCTGTCAATAGTCTGCAGACAGTGCTAAATTTATCATAAATATATTTACTGAAAAATTAAAAGCTCTGTTTTTAGCTTCTCAGGTTTTAAACACAAGGCTTTGAACCATTTCTAAATATGCAAAGGGGTTTCACACAAGTGGAATCATTTTTTATTAAAAGTAGAGCCTCCCAGATGAATGAAAAATACAATAATAAAAGACTGTGTAATAACTCAGTTGGTAAAGCACTTACATGGCACACATGAGGCCCTGAATTTGATCCTCATTTTGTGTGTGTGTGTGTGTGTATGTGTGTGTGTGTGTGTGTGTGTGTGTATCTTGCTGTGTCTGTGTCTATATCTGGGTGTCTATGTTTCTGCGTGTGGATGTGGCAGCTTGAAAGAAAAAAGCCCCCAAGGAAGTGCTACTAACAGGAGGTGTGGCTTTGTTGGAGTGGGTGTGGCCTTGTTAGAGGAAGTGTGTCACTGTGGAGGTGGACTTTTGGGTCTCTTTGGCTTAAGCATCACTCAGTGTGACACTTAAACCATTTCCTGTTGCTTGCAAGATGTAGGACTCTCTACTTCTCCAGCACCATGTCTGCCTGCATGTGGCCATGCTCCCCACCATGATAATAGTGGACTGAACCTTTGAAACTGTAAACTAGTCTCCCCAATTAAATGTTTTTCTTATAAGGGTTGCCATGGTCATAGTCTTCACAGCAGTAGAAATCCTAATACACTGTATGTCTGTGTGAATGTGTGTGTGTGTGTGTGTGTGTGTGTGCATGTGTCTGTGTGTGTATATCTGTATATCTCTGTGTGGATGCGTATGCATGTATATTTATGTAAGTGTGTGTGTGTGTCTTTGGGTGGATGTGTTTTCTCTGTAAAGGTGAAATAGACCACTCCTTCCAACTCTACTTCTAAAGAGAGCCCTGAAATTACCAGGTAAGCTCAGCTAAGCTTTCTTCTGCATCTGCTTATGGTATCTATAAACAATAAAGCAAAACAAGCCTGGGTGCATCATATTCTTGGTGAAACATTGAAAGTTTTCTCTCAGAAACAAAACAAAGATACCTTTGTAACCAATGTTAGTCAACTTGTCTTGGATATCTCAGAGAGTCTAATAAATCCAGGAAAAAATAATAAACTTTACTAAAAACAAAGAAAAATTAAACATCACTTTTCATAAAATGTATAAACATATATGAAGAAAATGCTCCCAAATTAATCTATTCTTTTTAACTCCTAATGACAAAAAAAACAAAAATAAGATTTTTTTAAAGATAAAACCATTAACTGCAACTTCAATCGGCATGTCAATTATAAAGCATATTCTGAAATGCATGTGGAAATAAGAAGGGCAGTAGTTATAGGTGGAAAGGAAGGTAGAACAATTCGCTCCTCTGGCTCTGTAGAACACTTATAAAGCTATAGAATAAGTCATGAGGTGTGAGTTAGCACAGAACAAACAGCTAGGCAAAGTGGCGACACTAGATGCTTGGGGACAGGTCAAACACATGGACACCTGGCTTATAACAAAGAGAACTCTGTTGAAGCAGACAAAGGAGTTTTTTAAGCATGGTTCTCTACTCAATAGAAAAAAAACTTGACCCACCCCTATACAACATAACAAACAACCATTAAAGTCAGACTGTGGATCTAAAAGAAAGAGAAGAAATACATTTTCTAAAAGATGAGATAAGTTCATGGTAAGATAAGATCTTTAGGACTTTGTAGTTTAGATTCTGAAATCTTAATTCTTTCACCAGAAGCATTTTACACAGATGAAAGAAGCTGATAAAGCAGACTGTTTCAAAGCAAAAAGCTTCTTATCAAAAGACATCAGTAAAAGTGTGAAGGCGAGTTTCAGGGTGAACATATTTATGGTACCTACGTTTTAAAAGAAATGGGTTAATCAAGATATGAGAGTTAGCCAGTAAGAGGATGAAACTAATGGACCAAGTGGTATTTAAAAGAATACAGTTTCAGTGTAATTATTTTGGGTAAAGCTAGCCAGTGGCAGGGAGCTGGGAGGCGAGTAGCGGCCCGACACTCCTCATTACAGAGTAGACATGGAGAGAGCAGACAGCCTTGTCTATTTCCTGATTTAGTGGAACTGCTTGGGTAGCAGACTTCGAGCAATAGGGGATGTATAGCCTGAACTGCTCATCTCCTGTGGCCAGGCAAGAATTCTGTGGAGGGATCGGAACACCAATCCAGCCACAAAAACTTCAACCTACAATTTGTTCTGCCTATAAGATGAGCTTGGGTAAAAAGGAGCAGAAATTGTGGTCTAGCCTGAGACCTACGCCACTAGAGAACCTGGCCCTGACACTGCCAGATAGGTCAGTATCTAGAGGCTGGATAGCCCATCCTACGACAGAACCAAACATGACTAGCAAAAAAAAAAAAAATCAATGGAATTATGCCTAGTGATGTTCTGTTATACCCATAGATTGATGCCTAGTCCCATTGTCATCAGAGAGGCTTCATCCAGCAACTGGTGGCAACAGATGCTGCGACCCACAGCCAAACATTAGGCAGAGATCAAAAAATACTATGGAAGATGGGGAGGAAAGACTGTATGAGCCAGAGGAGTTATGAACACCACAAGAAAACCCCCAGAATCAACTAACCTGGGCTTATAGGAGCTCACAGAGACTGAATTGACAACCAGGGAGTTGCATGGGACTGACCTAGGCCCTCTGCACATACGTTGCAGTTGTGTAACTTGGTCTTTTTTGGGACTCCTAAGAGTGAGCAGCAGCTGTCTCTGACTCTTTTACTAGCTTTTGAGCCTCTATTCCTCATACTGGGTCACCTTATTCAGTTAATAATGGAGGAGCTGCTTAGTCTTACTACAACTTGATATGCCATGTTTGATTGATATCCATGGGAAGCCTGCCCTTTTCTAAAGAGAAATGAAGGACAAGTAGATGGGGGACAGAGTGGGGATAGGGATTAGGGACTGGGAGGAGAAGAGGGAGGAAAAACTGTGACTGGCATGTATTAATAATAATAAATCATTTTTTAAAAGCGAACAGCACTGATAGAACTGAGAACGCAGTTCAGTGCTAGAAGCTTGCCTTCTACGTCCTGCCCCCAGGTTCAATCCTCATTATAGCAGCAGCAGCAACAATGCTATGGAACTGTATACCTAAAGTATAAACTGCAGTATTGGGCTAGGCTGGCGAACCTTGGATGTACTTAGCACCCAAGGTTCAATCCCAACACCATAAATAAATAAATAAATAAATAAATAAATAAATAAATAAATAAATAAATAAATTGCAATAGCTTTTAAGATGAAATACTTGAGTCTTATAGCAATGAAAATATGTAAACCTATAGCTAGACATAAAAGTATGAATGGCCTTCACATCATACTTTTGAATAAGATAGAAGACATACACTATAATCATAAATTATAACCATAATAAATGTGGTTATAATTTGAATTCCCCTAACAGAAAATTCAAAATATAGGTAAATGGCTCTGTTATAGAAGTCATGGTCAAAGTAATCTTGGGAGGGAAGGAGGGAAGGAGGGAGGGAGGGAGGGAGGAAGGGAGGGAGGAAAGGGAGACAGAGCCTGTGGGGCTGCAGCTGCTCAGGCTGCATTTCTTGACCTGAGTGGTGTTGGCACAAGGATCTGTTTTGTGACATTCCATTGATACTATACACTTATGCTTCAAGCACTTTAATGGAAATGTAATAAAAAGGAGAGGTAACTCTACAATGAATGAGACCACTTAGGATATAACAAAAAACAGCTACCATATCCCAGATATGCCATCATTTTATGAACTGAAATTAGAACTTCTGGGAAAGCCTCCGCAGCTCCCTCCCCCAAGCTGATGATGCTGTCCTCTTTCCCAACACCTTGCAAGTGAATGACATCATTGGTAAGGCCTTTCTGACTTCTGTTGAAAGTGAGGCTGTTTGCTTCCAATCATCCTGTCCTATGGTCTGGTTGTCTCCGGGAAACCTATTGGAGCTCTGGTTTATTGAAACAAAAGACTATCAGCATAATTAACATGTGTAAAATATTTATCAGTGGGTAACTTACCAAAGATAATTGTGTAAGACAGTAGATTGCCTGAGTTTTTTATTCTTTGCAGCTTTGAAATATACTCTTATGTCATATATGTAAGTACAGAAGTAATATGTGTTTTAAAATGCCAAACTATCCCTCAAATCACAGAGGTAAAAATTATCTTACAATAAGGATTACACGTATATGTACATATATTTCAATTTGGAAGAAGATTGGATTGGAATAAACTTTGGAAATGTTTTGGGCATACTACTCTCTTGAGAATCAAAACCACTGCATTTTAAGACCACGACATCCCGCAGTAGAAGAAATAAAAATTGCATACCTCGGTGGCTGCTATGGAAAAGCTGAAGCTGGGAAGAGTGGTGAGCACCACACACATCATCAGAACAGGTCTCCTAGCAAAGGAGAAAAAATAAGCAACAGCAATAACAGCACATTGACAGTTCCTGTTATATGTGGCTGACTTCAGAGTTCCTCTTTCATTCATCTGTTTTTTTCCTAAGAAGCTCACTGCTTCCCTATTTCCATTTCCCAAATGTTTGAATATGGCAAAAAGTAATGTGTGCAGAAAATAAAGAACAGATTTCTCTTCTCCAACAAAGGGATGAGAGATTTCCAAATCGCCCAAATAGTTAGTAAACTAGTGATTGAGACATAAAATAAGTATCACACTGTGTTTTATGACAGGGAAGACTCAGTGGATGCTTACTATCTTGAATTAATAAACAAGACAAAAGATAGTCAGAGATTTGGGGTGTGCAAACATATATACAGTGCAGCAGGTGTGTGGAAGTCAGAGGATAACTTGGGTATTGGCCTCACCTCCACCTTGTTTGAGGTAGGGTTTATGGTTATTTTAACACTGGGTGTAGTGATCCAGCCCATGAGTTTCTGGAGAGTCTCCTGTCCCTGTCTCCTAACTCCCATAAAAGCAGAGTCTGCCCCTTTATGAAGGTTCTAGAGAACTGAATTCAAGTCCTTATGCTTGGGCAATAAACATGTTAGCCAGTGAGTCATGGTGCCAGCCTAGCAAATCATTTTTTTTTGTTACAATAAAACATTTATCCCCTCTTTCCCTGAACACCTTAAATAGTGCCCCACAATATAAGAGCTATTGAATAGTTTTGAGTTGTTAACAAGTTTTCCTTACTTCTGCCATGCCTCTCAATCTTAGACACAGGCATAACTAACAAGGGAGACAGCATCCCTCTGTAAGCCACACCCAGTACATATGGCGAATGCTAAGTACAACGGGATTTAAAGCTGGCACATCAGAAACTAGTCATTTTGTTCTTTTTAGTAAAGTAAAATATAAAGAAGGAAGTTGGTTGCTACTCTTTCTGTCTCAGACCAGAACTGCATTCCTGCAACATGAGGCTACCTAAGAGACCATGGCTAAGCATACATGGGGTTCTCATCCTTATAACCTGACCTCTGAAAATGGAGAATGTACAGAGGATATTCCTGAGCTTTTCTCTGGATAATCTCCCTAGATTACTGCCCTCATTCTCATGTTTTTAATTATTAACCTACCTTCCCAAGACACTCAATACATAGTGTACCAACTGGCATTCCTACCTGAATGTTACAGAGACGGTTCAGACTAAATGCGTCTGAAAGACGAGAAGAGTCCTTCCCCACAGTCACTCTAACACATCACCCCATCCTCTCTGACTTCCTGCTGCAATCCAAGGCCAACCCACCCTCTGCTCATACAGTCCATTCCCATCGTCTCCCATCTGTGCTTCTCTAACAGGATTTCCTGATAGAGTTTCCCGTTCCTGAAACCAGAGTGTCTTCCTCTACTGATCTCTGCCTTATACCTTGAGACAGAGACTCTTGCTGAACCTGAACTTCACAGTTTCAGCTAGACTCTGAGCCCCGTGATTTCTCTGTACCCGCCTGTCTCAGCCCCCACAATGCTGGAGTTATGGTACACATAGGAATCCATACCAAGCTTTTTATATGAATGCTGGGGATTCGAACCCAGTTTCTCATGCTGCCACCCTTCTCCATCTCATCCCTGAGATCACATTTAAAATGTAAAACTCATTTTGTCACTATATCTCCAAAGATAGGAGGCTAGGGGCAGGGGTGGGGAATTTGTGTTTAATGGGGACAAAGATTCAGTCTTGAAAGATGAGAAAGGTTTATGGACAGATGGCTGACATTAATGGTAGCCCAGCAACACAAATGCATTTAATACCTCTGGGCAGTCCACAAAATGGTGAAGGTCATAAATTTTATGCTATGTATATTTTACTACAATCACAGGTATCGCTAATGGATGCACAATGCAATTGGAATACAATAGAGTCTTCTCACCCAAGCCCACACCTTCTTCAAGAAATCCTTTCTCTTTGATCTCCTTTTTTCTGCCTTTGAAACGATCTGCCTTCCCCCCTACTTATCTCCAGCCATCCCAGCTTTCTGGTTCTCTCAGGACCTCTCCATGTGGACTTCTCCTCAGTCTGACCAGAGTTTCACACTATCCTCTGTTCTTCCTGCTGGGGGCGCTCTACCAAACCCACTTCGATAGAGTCTGGTACCACACTGTCACCTATTTCTCCAACTTTGGCTGTTTTCGTACATTCCTTCTGTACGTGATTTGTGTACTTGATTGACCCTTATGACAACTTGAAATCCTGTTGGATTTCTTCTGTTTTTTGGTGGTGAAGGTGGCAATGGTGTTTTTGTTTTTGTGTTGTTTTACTTTGTTTTATTTTTTCCCAAGACAGGATTTTTCTGTGCATCTCTGGCAGTCCTCAAACTAGCTCTATAAACCAGGCTGGCTTTGCACTCCAGAGATCCTGCCTCTGCCTCCTTGGGTGCTGGGATTAAAGGCGTGTGCCACCACCACCTAGCTTTTCTTCTGTTTTTATTGCTTTCCCTTTTCTTTTTCCTTCATATCACTTAACTGAACTTAAATAGCTTATTCTGTGTTTCCAGCACCTAGATTACAGTTTCTGAATCATTTTACGTATATAAACCAGCTGAGAATCTAGTGAATCCTGAGGTATCCTCTTGGGATAAAATCTAAATGAGTAAAATAAAATACAGACTTTCATAACAAATTAAATTGAAATTATCTATAACTCTTTTTAAAATAATCCCAGGACTGGAGAGATGGCTCAGTGGTTAAGAGCATTGCCTGCTCTTCCAGAGGTCCTGAGTTCAATTCCCAGCAACCACATGGTGGCTCACAACCATCTGTAATGAAGTCTGGTGCCGTCTTCTTGCCTGCAGACATATACACAGACAGAATATTGTATGCATAATAAATAAATAAATATTTTAAAAAATAAAATAAAATAATCCCATAGGCCTCCTACCTTCTTACAGAATTACATACAATTATTAGAGTTCTCCCAGATTTTTAAGCACAGTAATGCACGTACCTCCCTACTGATGCATTTCCCCAGCTGTGGAGTACTTAAAACCTGATAGGAACTGTAATCACTTATAATATCGATGTAGTCACTATTTCAGACCAGATTCTAAAGTATCTGCTGCACCTACTGCGTAACACAAATAGTTCATGTGGTAAGTTGTGGTTCCTGGTCATAGTGTTATAGGGTGTTGCCAACATTTATATTAGCGAGCTTTCAATTACAAGATATTTATTGATTACCTATTCCATTAGTTTGGTATGGTGTTGCAAAATATCTGCTACATATAAACTTATGGGATTGCTAATATGTAAACACCAACCCCTACTTATGTTTCTTTAAAATGCTCACATATTGCTAGGTCCTGCTTATAATTTATTAGTAAGGAACATGAATTAAATAACGTACTTACCTAAAAGACACACTGAAATTCCAACTCCCCAGTACCTTGGAACACAACCTTATTTTGAAATCAATTTTTATACAGAATGATCCCATTAACATAAGATCATTTGGGTGGGCCCTAACTTAATATAATCTATATTACAGGCTAGCATAGAAAAAAAAAAGACACGGAAACATTGGAAGAATGCCATCTGGCAGTAAAAGCAAAAATCTTGGTGATTTCCATATTAACCAAGGAGTGCCATGGACTACCTAAACCCAGCAGAGGCTAGGACAAAGGTCAGTAATAAAGGTCCCTCACATAACCCAGCACTAATCCAGCTGACACCTTGTCTCCGGCTCCTGGACTCTAGCCCAGTGAACAGTAACCTTGTGTTGCATATGTAGCTGAGGGTACTCTGTTCTAGCGAGCAGGGAAAGAAACAGAGCTATGCCCCGGGGGGGGGGGATGCTGTTGAAATATCCGAAAAAGCAGGCATGGCTCTGGAAGTTAGTGATGGGGGACTTGGGAGTTGTGCATCACAAAAGCCCAGAACACCGTGGAAGGGTTGGTGGTGGAAACGTAGACGGATGGGAGATTCTGAACAGCTCAGAAAAGGCAGAGGAAGGCTCAGAAAAAAAAAAATGTATCATCTCAGAAAACAGACGTGCCAAAGGTGCTTTTGTGAACAGATGGTTGCTAGAAATTTGACCGGCAAGGTCATTCTGATGTGTGAGGTAGAGACCATTGTCATGCACAAAGCACGCTGTAGCGCGTGGAAGTAGGGCGTGGTAGAGTCCTCACACGGCAACGGACAAGAAGCAGGAAGCCCTAGAGCGGAACCCGGGCAGGTCTGCCCATCAGACCTCTTGTCACCTACTGCCAGCAGCCAGACCCCTATCTCCTAAGACCCTCACAGTTGGGAACCATGTGCTATGAGCCTGTGGGAACCCCACCCCCCCGACTCAAACCTCAACAACGAACCAAGCAGTGAACCAGACACAGCACGGAGTACATCACTCGGCAGAGAACTGAAGGTGTAGTCTGTCTCCTCCCTCTTGTTTGTGGTAAAAAAAAAAATGTAGCTGAAGAACAATAAATTGAATAAATAATTAAATAAATTGAAGAAAGAAGTGTGAGAAGGACACTAGAACTTTACCATGTAGAAAATTCTTACCCCAGCCATATGGTGGGGCCGCGGGTTACATGTTCAGAAGAGACCAACAAGATTGTGGCTGTGAGTTCAGTCCACCACATCAGCAGAAACCCTTGGGCGAAAGACGATGGGGACACTGGCTCTTGGGCTTCTGAGACTCTACAGAAGAAATGAGCTGGTAGAGCTATTTGACTCCAAACATGTCCCTAGAGGGAAGAGTGGCTCTGACGGGTCAGAGACTGAACAAGTCTATATAAATTCAGAAAGCAGAGGCCACCAACCAGGAGTCAGCATAGCTGGGCCTAGAAGGTAGATCCAGAGAACAGAACATCCAGCAACAGAAAATCACCCTCAAGACTTCAAACTGAATGGGATTTTTTTTTCTAGGCTTGATCTTTATTGGAAATCATTGCTTTCCCCTTCCCTATTTATCTGTCAAAGAATGATAATGTCTACTGTCCCACCATTGGAAGCAATTTACTTTTTTTTTTTTTTTTTTT
>NC_022018.1:2229290-2237875 GCF_000317375.1 Microtus ochrogaster | reverse complement strand
TTGTAGACCAGGCTGGTCTCGAACTCACAGAGATCCGCCTGCCTCTGCCTCCCGAGTGCTGGGATTAAAGGCGTGCGCCACCACCGCCAGGCTAGCAATTTACTTTTTAAAGATTTGTATTTACTTTTTAAAGATTTGTATTTTTTTAATCTATGAACGTGTGTGTGTGTGTGTGTGTGTGTGTGTGTGTGTGTGTGTGTGAGTGTGTATTTGTGCAGGTGCCTGAAAAAGCCAGAAGAGGCCATCAGATCCCCTGAAGCTAGATGCTGGAAACTGGACTTAGATTTCCCGCAAGAGAACCAAGCGTTCTTTGTACATCTCTCTAGGCCCTGTAGCCCACTTTTCATCTGTTTCTCATGGATCCCTGATAGAAAGGAATTTTGGCCCAGGACCGTATTTCTAAGCCTTGTTCATAGATGGTGAGTTGGGGCACTTTGAGATGATGTTTAGAGGAGCTCTTGACTGCAGAATTGATACTGGAATGAATAAAAATTTCTGAGGTACTAGAATGAATGCATTTTCTGCAAGAAAACAATACGAAGTTCGGGAGTTCAGAGGATGGGAGGCTGTAGGGTTAAGTTTTTACCCCAGTTATCACTGAATCCCTATTCTTTTTTTTAGTCCCTCAAAAATATAAGCTATTTGAAAATAATGTTTTTCTAAAGTAATTAAGTTAAAATAGCGCATCAGGATAAATTATAAGTCAATATTATGGGGACATTTCTGAAAGCAGACAAGCACAAAAGGACTTCTAAGAGAGGAAAGATCAGGAAAATGCCATGTGAACATGGAAATCAAGATTGGAGAGTGGCAAGATGGCTGGTCCCCACTCATCCCAGGGGGCATGGGAAACACTCCCCTTTGACTCTTCAGAAGGAACAGCCTTGCTAATAGTTCAGCTGCAGAATCCTAAGTCTCTGAAACTTTGAGACAGCAAATTCTGCTATATCAGCAAGCTTAAACACTTTGCTCTAGCAATTTTAGAATATTGCAGAATAAGAGAATTTCGGCTAGAGATATCAGCGAATCTCCTTATGTTTAAACTAACAGGATACCACTATTCTACATACAGCATAGAGGGAAGGAAAACTTGTGAGCACGGCGACAGGTGCATGCTGGAAAAGCGCATGCTCCGTGACATCAACAGCCACTATCGCTGAATGGACAATGAGAAGACTCTCCCAGGAATTGAGCCCATGATTAGAAGACAAACTCAGCCACAATGGGTTAAAACTTCCTGTTTGTGCAGCAATTTCTTGCCCTGAGATTACTCATGGAGGAAGCTTGGTAGGGCAGAGGTCAGATAATTACTTGGGAAATGACTCTCTGCTCAGAAACTTGTAAGATTTTCTTTTTTCCAAGTCAAAGTTTCCTGCCAGAGGCTCCCTTGAATCTGCTCCTAATCCCGTCAAACAGAACAATCCTGTACCTTCTTCTAAGTTGCTACTGAGTGCCAAACACTGTGGTGAAACATGGTGTTTCCGTCACTCAGATGCCACACAAAGCCTCCCACTGACAATGAAGCTGATTCTGAAGGTTTAATTAATTTACTCCATGTCATCCCTTAGGATGTTAAAGCTGAGTTCTAATCCAAGATGTACTGACTGCTAATCTCCTATTCCCAATGACCGTGATGCTACCTGGCTCTTTCTTTCTGCTAGTTCCTTTCAAAACACATTGATCCCCTCCCACCGCTTAAAACAAGCATGCTTCTTTCCCTGTCAGTACATTATATGCCCTTACCTGTGGGGATGTCTTCTACCCTCATCTTTCAAAGTCCAGCTCAAACTCTACACTGTGAGCTTTTTCTCTACTCTGTGGCCACACACACCCAAACCTGAAAACCTGCTGAATGTAAAGCACCATGACGGAGTGAGACAGGGTGGGGTATAAAGAATAATTTTTGAAGAGGGTGGGGAAGGAACTAGAAAGCACTTGCTGTGCAGGTGTAAAGGAGCCAGGCACTTCAGTGTTCCTGTGAGGCTTAGCACCAGGGAGGCAGAAACAGACAAGGGATCCTAGGGCCATTCAAGGCCAAAATAGCAAGATCCTGGTTTAGTGAGAAATTCTATCTAACAAGAAAAAAATTAGACACCGATAGAAAAAGACACCTGGCATCAACCTCTGGGCTTCACACAGGCACACATATGTGATATAGGAGGTTCTTCTGTTTGTGTGTTGCTTTCATTGGTTAATGAATAAAGCAACTGCCTTGGCCTAGTTGATAGGGCGGAACTTAGGTAGGAGGAGAAAATAAAACTGAATGCTGGGAGGAAGAGAGCAGAGTCACAGGGACGCCATGGATATTCTGCCTGAGATGGACGCTGGTTAGAATCTTGCTGATAAGCCACAGTCACGTGGGGATACACAGAGTAATAGAAATGGGTTAAATTAAGACGTAAGAATTAGCCCATAAGAAACTAGAGCTAATGGGCTAAGCAGTGATTTTATTAATACAATTTTTGTGTGGTTATTTCAGGTATAAACTAGCTGGGCAGCCAGGACAAACAACAAGCCACCTCTCCTTGCAACACAGATGTATACCACAAATACACACGTATAACTGCCAGAGCTACATCATTATTTTCCCTGCATAAATGTGCAATTTCTAGAGTAGAGCCCAAATCTTTGAGAAAGGATGCAGCATCCAGTGTGGTGAGAGACGTAGTTGCTTGGAATTAGCAAGAACTGAATGAAGAATTTGTGTAATGAGATAGTTTGGAGAGGTGTGTAGAGGTTAGAGGGTAGACAGTCTTGAATGTGAGGCTAATCCCAGGATATGGTCATTAGACTCTTGATGTCAGTTTGGGAACAAGCCTGCCAGGCAGCCAATGGCTAATCTGTAAATGTTTATTTAGAAGAGGATTGCACTAATGAGAAATGGGAATTACAAAGAAGTTCAGACAGCTGAATTTATCATTATGTATGTAAACCTCTCATTTGCTTAAGCCAGAAGAGGAGACTGTTAGATTATTGTGAACCTGAAGAATTTCTGGTAACATCATTTAGTTTAAGACATTTTATGTAACTTGGCAGGAGTTAAGGAAGTTACTTCCTTGCAGACATCACAAGATATAGTCCACTCTGAGTGACACTATCAAGATGTTAAAGGTGTCACTGAATAGAGAAGTCATTAAACAGGTATAGTTATATCCAATAGGAATGTGAGTGAACTACTGCCAGGTAGGCCAGTCGCCTGCTGACCTCCCCACTCTCTCAGGTCATGCCTGCCAGAAGACCAGGTGGGCTTTCCACAGTCCTCCCCCACTCTCTCAATGCTCCCCCACATTATTCCTAAGCCCCTCCCTCCTTGTCACCATATCCCAGGCCCCAACTCAGGCAGAAACTCCCTGTTGCACCATAGGCCATACTAGCCACCAGAAGTCCAGGTAGAATGGCTGCCTATAGATCTCCTCTACACTCTCAGTGCCTCCCCGCCACAAACACAATCCCGGGATCCTCTCCCCCCTTCTCATTGACATGTACCATTCTGCAACTCAGGCAGAGACCCCCTGCTTAACCTCAGGCCACACAGGCCAGAAGACCAGAGAAGAAACAGAAACCAAGGCACCAAAAAACACCTAACCAACGAAAATAAAGCTAGAAATCAGCACCTAGACCTATAATCACCCCAAACCCAGATGTGTAGATGCCAGCATAAGAACATAATAAACAATATCCAGAGCTGAGGTATCCTACTATAGCAAGTCCTGAATATTCCAACACAGTGGAAGCACAGAAAAAGACAGTAAAACCAACTTTATGAAGCTGGTAGAGATCCTTAAAGAAGAAATGAATAAATTACTTAAAGAAATCGAGGAAAAGATGATCAAGAAAATGAAAGAAATAAATTCTTTAAGAAAAGTCAAGAAAAAATGAACAGTTGGAGGATACTAATAAAACTGTTCAATACCTGAAAATGGAAGCACAAACTATAAAGAAAACACAGACTGAGGGAATATTCTAGAAAAGGAAAATCCAGGTAACTAAACAGGAACTGCAGAGAAAAGCACCAGCAGAGTACAAGAGATAAAAGAGAGGATCTCCAGCATCGAAGATACAATAGAAGGAATAGATTCACCAGTCAAAGAAAATGTTAAATATAAAAATTCCCTGACACAAAACATCTAGGAAATCTGGGATACTATGAAAAGACCAACCCTAAAAGTAATAGGAATAGAAGAAGGAGAAGAATCCAAACTCAAAGGCACAGAAAATATCTTCAACAAACTCATAGAAGAAAGTTATCTTAACCTAAAAAAGGAAATACCTATAAAGGTAAAAGAAGCATACTTGTGGTGGTTTGAATAATTATGGACCCCATGAACTAATGAGCGTGAATGCTTGGCCATAGAAAGTAGCACTATTAAGAGGTGTGGCCTTGTTGGAGGAATTGTGTCACTGTGGGGACAGGGTTTGAGGTCTTATATATGTTCAAGCCATGCCTAGTATAGCAATCTCTCCTGTTGCCTGCAGATGAAGATGTAGAACTTTCAGCTCCTCCAGCATCATGCCTGCCTGCACACCACCATGTCCTGCCATGACAATAATGAACTAAACCTTTGAAACTGTAAATGAGTCATCCCAATTAAATGTTTTTATAAGAGTTTCTGTGGTCATGTTGTCTCTTCACAGCAATAGAAACCCTAACTACAGAACACCAAATAGACTAGACCAAAAAAGAAGTCCCCTCTCCACATAATAATCAAAACACTAAACATACAGAACAAAAGAAAGAATATTAAAAGTTGCAAGGGGGAAAAAAAGCAAGTAACATAAAGGCAGACCTATTAGAATTATACCCAACTTGTCAACAGAAACTCTAAAAGCCAGACAAATCTGCACAAATGTCCTACAGGCTGCAGAAACCTCAGTTGTATGCCCAGGCTACTGTACCCAGCAAAATTTTCTGTCACCATAGATTGAGAAAACAAGATATTCCATAATAAAATCAAATTTACACAATATCTATCTACAAATCCAGCCCTGCAGAAAATACTAGAAAGAAAATTCCAACCCAAGGATATTAACTCCACCCATGAAAACACCAGTGAAACCCAAAGGGAAACCACACACACACACATGCACACACACATACTCACATACTACCACTACCACCAACAACAAAATAACAGCAATTATCCTTTGTCATTTAAATCCTTCATTATCAATGGTCTCAATTCTCTAATAAAAAGACATAGACTAACAGAGTGGATGTGAAAACAGGATCCATCCTTCTGCTGCATGTAAGAAACACACCTCAAGATAAAGATAGACAATACCTCAGAGTAAAGGGTTGGGAAAAGCTTTTCTAAGCAAATAGACCTAAGAAGCAAACTGGTGTAGCCATTCTAATATCTAACAAAATAGACTTCAAATCAAAGTTAATCAAAAGATGGGGAAGGATATTTCATATTCATCAAAGGAAAAATCCACTGAGATGATGCTTTAGTTCTTAATATCTATGCCCCCAAATAAAGGTACTCACATTTGCAAAAGAAATATTATTAAAGCTTAAATTATACATCAACCCCACACACATTGATAGTGGGAGAGTTCTATATCCAACTCTTACCAACAGACAAGTCATCCAGACAAAAACCAAACAGAGAAATACTGGAGCTAACAGACATTATAAACCAAATGAACGTAGCAGACACTCACAGAACATTTCACCAAAACACAAAAGAACACATCTTCTCCTCAGCATCTTATGAAGCTTTCCCCAAAAGTGACCACATAATCCATCATGAAGCAAGTCTCACCACATACAAGAAAACTGAAATAAACCCCTGCATCCTATCAGATCACCACAGACTGAAGTTGGATTTCAGAAACAACAGAAAGTCTACAAACTCACGAAAAGTAAACAACTCTCTACTGAATGACTGCTGGGTAAAGACAGAAATAAAGAAAGACATTAAAGACTTCCTAGGATTCAATGAAAATGAATTCACAGCACACCCAAACATACGGGATATAATGAAAGCAGCGCTAAGAGGAAAGTTCACAACACTAAGTGCCTTCATAGGGAAACTACAGAGATTTCATACTAGCAACTTAATAGCACACCTGAAAGCTCTAGAATAAAAGAAGCACACCCAAGAGTAGACAGCAGTTAGTCAAACTGAAATAGAAACAAATAAAACAATACAAAGAATCAACTGTGATGATGAAATCAACAAGATGGCCAAACCCTCTCTAAACTAACTAAAAGATGAGAGAGATCTCCAAATTAACAAAATCAGAAATGAAAAGGGGGACATAACAACAAACACTGATAAAATCCAAAGAATCATGAGGTGATACATTAAAAGTTTGTACTCCATAAAATTGGAAAATCTAAAAGAAATGGATAATTTTCTTCATAGATACCACTTAGCAAAGATCAGATAAACAACATAAGTTGACCTATACCCCTAAGGAAATAAAGGCAGTCATTAAAGGTCTCCCAATCAAAAAGGGGGGAGGAAGGATTGTAGAATCCAGAGGGGTAAAAGACACCACAAGAATGTGACCCATAGAAATCAATTAAGCAGGGCTCAAAGGGCTCACAAAGATTGAATTGACAATGACAGATCCTACATGAGTCTACATTAGGTCCTCTGAATATATGTTGTAGTTGTTGTGAAGTTAGTCTTTTAGAAGTCTCTACCTTGAAGCAAATCTTCTAGAAGTTTCAATTGACTAGACTCTTAGCTATAAAGCTAGTGGTATGACTACATATGAAGTCAATGATATTGAACTGATGGTTGAAGTCAGCATTTTCATCAAAAGTATATCAAGATATGATATCCAGTCATTAGAAAGCCAGCCAGCATCCAAAGAAGACTTCGAAAACTGCACAAAGCTTAGGAACTATGGGGCAGGAAGGACTGTAGGAATTTGGCAAACTGAATTTGGCTAGCTAGGGCCACATCTGAGGACAGTGGGTGACAATGACCTTCCTGTGTCTGAAAAATGTTGGGACAGATACAGTGTGCTCATAGAAGTTGCCCTGGAGATAAAATCACAGAAATGGCAGCTTGTGTTTTTGGCAATGGATAATAAGTTTAAGGAACATAGAGAGGAGGTGTTGAGGAACAATGGCAGCTTTCCTGGTCATAGCCAAGCCCACTGATATATAAAGAGAGGCAAAGTCTTAAAAGTGAATCAGGAGGGATGCTACATGGTGGCAGGCTTTGTCTGATAAATACCAGGACTGAAGACAATCCTGATAATTAGAGAAACATAGAACATACTAAGTTCCCTGTTTTAAAGAGTTGGGGGAGGTAGACTGTCTATCTTGTAAGAAACAGCCTAGACACTTTCTCAGATTTCTTCCAGCCACCAAGTTGATTTTTAAGGGGCAAAGCTGATGTTAAGAAACCTTTCTTCAAGAGGAATGCAGCCACAGGCCACAAAGTGAGGATGCAGACAATGTGTGACATATATTACAGTAATCTCAAAAGATGACAATGGAGTGAAAAAACTCCTCTCACCTGACGAGGTCATAGCCAGATTGTAGTCCTAGAACAATGATTTACTCACACATTTATGGTGATATATACTATATGTATTGTGCTGCCAATCATAAAGTAGATCACATACAATCTGTGTACAGTATATAATATCAAAATGATGATAAGCATGGTAGTAGCCTCTGTATTTACTATCCAAAACTTTTATTGTTGTTTTATATAGTACTGCTACTTATAAAACAAGTTTCTAGGCATGGCAGGAGGAGTGCAGAGGTGGAATTTATGGAGCAAGGATGGTGAAGGGGTACAGAGGTGCAGATTGATGGAAAAGATAAAAATAGGATGGCACAGTTAACACATTAGCTGAGTATTTCAAGTACAAGAGAAAATGAGTATTTCCAGTGCAAAGTTGAAGACATCTAAAGACATATACATATATATGCTAGTTACCCTAACCTGCTCTTTATACATCAAATACATGTATTGAAATGCCTCAGTGTGCCTCCAAAATGGGTATCATTATTATGTGAGAATTTAAAAGAAAATACACTTAAATATTTCAATTAAAAAAACTCTCTTTATCTTGACATAGTAGTACATGCCTCTAATTCTAGCACTTTGGAGATGGATGCAGGAATATAATGAATTCTAGGCCTCAAGTATAAAAAGCAAATAATAAACTGGGTTGTAGCTCGGTGATAGAGAACTAGCCAGTCTAGCATGCAGAAGGCCTTGGGCTTGATCCTCAGTACTCCAAACAAATAAAAATAACCTCAACAGTACACCGTATGTGTAGAGGACTCCAGCACTTACTTCTTGAAGCGTCAAGAAACCCATTTCTCAGAAGGTGTTCCATCTTTAAACACACATGACTGCATTGAGGGATGAACAGACTTTAGAACCCTAGCCATAATTAACAAAATGTTCTTTGTGTTTCCTTAAACAAACTCAGGACAAGGGCCTGAGACTGCATCTGAGTATATAACCATGCCAGAAAATCAAATCCTCGGTGGGACTGCAGATGAAAGTCCAACTGGGGAGAGCTAAACAGTCACAGGGAACAGGGAGCTGGTCCACAACTGGGGAGAGCTAAACAGTCACAGGGAACAGGGAGCTGGTCCACAA
>NC_022018.1:2199994-2229190 GCF_000317375.1 Microtus ochrogaster | reverse complement strand
GAGCTAAACAGTCACAGGGAACAGGGAGCTGGTCCACAACTGGGGAGAGCTAAACAGTCACAGGGAACAGGGAGCTGGTCCACAGCAGGAGAAACGCTGGACTATGGTGGTGGGTAAAGGCCAAAAGAGCGACTCTTGCTGACTTATGGGATAGAGTAAAGAAAGAAATACAGACCCGAATGATAAAGTCACTGATTCTTCCTAGAGAGGAAAGTGACAGCCACATGGGAGCACTGGTAAAGAAAATTACTCTGAAGCACCAGTACTGGTATGAAGACGTGGACGCAGCTCTGTTGGCAGACTGCTTGTCTAGTGTGCAAAAGATCTCGGTTTGGATCCCCAGCACTGCACAAAACTGGGAGTGGGTGTGAATTCCTATGATCCAAGCAATTGGGAGGTGGAGGCAAGAGGTTCAAGAATTCAGCTACACACCAAGTTTGAAGTGCTTCTGTGCTACATGAGGTCCTACCTCAAAAGCACCATCATAATCATAAACAATAATAACAACAATAATAATAACACAATGGTTGCTGATACCCTACTGAAAACAGTGGGCTGCATTCCCTGCAGGTTAGCCAGTCTGTGCAGTACAGCACAGAAGCTACAGGTGCTGTGTGTCCTACCAGTGAACTCTGCAGACAGTCATCTAAGGGCTATTCTTACACCTCTTGTTTGTGTGACCTGTTAATTTCTGTGACTCAATTTCCTCATTTATAAGAGGGGAGCTATGCTTGTTAAGTATCAAGTTTAGGGAGTTGACTGAACAGATGTAGATAAGATGTCTGGAAGTACACATGGCACCTAGCAAGTGATCAAGTGTTGGTTCCTGTTTAACTATGGTGACACCTACCACCACTACCATTCCCATTACCTAAAAAAGCGACAGCAAAATCACAGCAAACTAAAATGCCATTCAAAGTATGGCCTTTGAAACTTTGCAGGCCTGCAGACTCCTGATACACCATAGTCTGAAAGAATCCTCTTGTGAAGAAGAGTAGGAAGAATCCCTGAAACACAGCTCTGGATCCTGAGGCAATCTGGGAATTTCCACATATCCTCCAGAGCTGTCCTGTCCCTTGTGAGCCTTCTGATCCGCCCAGGATCTTACCGAGTGGCAGACACACTTGAGTATTTACTTACAGGCTTTTCTCTATTCCACCCAGCTTCTCCCTAATCCACATGAATGACAACAGGCAGTGAAGAAAGGAACAATGATTCTGAAAGAATGAGGAAGTGTTTCGCACAAGTGAAAGTTCAGTCTCTGCTGTTGACTTAGTGTAAGTCCTCAGCTCTATGACTCACTTCCTCTTTATAAAAGATTTCTAGCCACCTGGTCAACTCAGAGCATCGTCCAGTGGGTCACAGAGAAAGAGAAACTCCAGCACTTGTGTAAATGCAAAAGTTGCTTTTAAGAGTATCATTATATGGGTTCTCATGCTCAAACGACAAAAAAGATCCTACAAACAAAATTCCTCAGATTCTAGGAGTACCACAGACAGCATCTACCTTGCTTCAGTTTTATCATAACGTTGTCCATTTCTCATGATTACTCTATGGATTAAACAAGTTCACAGTTTAAATGGAATTAACCAGTTCAGGGGAGTCACTAACACTGATGTCCATAGTGCTCTGAGGCACCGGAATAGCAATTTTAGATACACAATCTTGCGTTTTTTTTTTTTTTTTTTGTCTTTTTTTTTGTCTTTTTTTTTTTAATCTCCCATATGGAAACTAATAGTGTCCCTGTTTAGTTCTTGAGAAAATTAAAGCTCAGAGAATATAAATAACTCACATAAGACAATGTCAAAGCTGAGATTTGAGTCCATGTCTGCTCTTTCTTACCCATGTCCTTTGGACAAATTCTTATCAGTGCTCTGGTCCCTCTCTCTGATGACCAGTTTTATAGGGTTCATGTGGGCCTTTGGAGGATTTTCTCAAATAGTCTCATCAATATCAAACCTATGAATTTAAGGATCTGTGAAACTTTTTTTTTTTTTTTTTTTTGGTTTTTCGAGACAGGGTTTCTCTGTGGCTTTGGAGCCTGTCCTGGCACTAGCTCTGTAGACCAGGCTGGTCTCGAACTCACAGAGATCCACTTGTCTCTGCTTTTTATATGAACAACTATCTACCTAGTTACTCAACAATTGTTGTGCCCAGTCTGTGGGGACCCCAAAAGACCACCAGGGAGACTGACTCACCTATATGCAAAAGCAAGGTTTATTATCGTGCACATAATTTCAAGCCAGCTGGCAGGGACCTCGTCAGCACAGCAGCAAGAAGAGGTACCCCACCCTTCTAGAGAGCACTATTTAAAGGCAAGAACCAGAAAAATTACATTAGCAGGGCTTGGGGGGACGGGTTCAATCCTGATTGGCTAGAATTTGTCTACTGGTGTCCTGCTGAAAAGCGATGGGCGTGTGCTGGCAGGTGCTGCTATCTACAATGGTTGGAACGTTAGGAATTTCCTTTGGATGGTCTGTTCCTGGGTGGTGCCCGGGTAGTCTCAGTTTATGGTCTTTCTTGCAACCAGGTATTGTCTTAGGGAAAGCTACTGAGGCTCGGGCCTCTGTTGGGCTTTGACTGGGTCCTACATTACACAATAAAGAATAAATTCAAACAATAACGTTTGTGATCCCCTCTACTGTTTTTTAAAACTTTTTTTTTCCTTTTTTGAGCCTGAGTAGCTTTGGAGCCTGCCCTGGAACTAGCTCTGTAGACCAGGCTGGTCTCGAACTCACAGAGATCCGCCTGCCTCTGCCTCCCGAGTGCTGGGATTAAAGGCGTGCGCCACCACCGCCTGGCACTATCTTCTTTCTTAAAGCTATCTTCACATAGCAACTAAGGTTTAATTCCCTGTATATGATTGCATGTGTATAAATACAAAAACAACTTTGAGGTTATAATGGTATCACTATGCTGCCTCTCATGTGTTCAAATGACAAAATATCTTTGGAAATCATGTTATGAGTACTAATGAAATGTACATCTTTTGGAGAAATATATTCTAATGCCATTTAAGTAAACCATGGTTGGCCTTCAAAATCAAAAGGAAGAAAGAAAGAAAATTCTGAAAACAGAAGGACTTGCACAGAATTTGACAACTCTGGGCTTGCAGATCCCAGACCCACTTCAAGGCAGCTGTATCTCTTAACAAAGCTATCACGTTAAGTTTCTATTTCTCCAGATAGAACATGAGGACAGCAGCACCCAACTTCACTGAGCTGCCATAAAGTCTAAATTTAGCTTTGCTGAGCATATAAAATGCCTACAAGTTTCTTTCATGAGCTGTTTCTTCTCTTTAATGGCCCTAAGAGGTCACCACTAGATAGAGTGCATGAATGAGCTCATGAGGAAATAATTGCAGAGTTCACCGAAATTACAGATAGACTGATATCTATGTAAAGCCATTTACAGCACCTGGGGCCAGCCTCACCCACAAATAGAAACTAAAGGCAGGGAAAGGATTCCCCTGAAGAGATCACTGAGAGATGAAGTTGTGGCAACAAACCAAGACCCTTTGATGTATGGACTACTCGGGACAGACGTGTACCATGAAGTTGGAGCAGACAGCAAAAGGGGTGAGAATACAACATGCATTGAACACTAGGAGCAAAAGACTTCTCCTCAATCTCAATTGCCCTAGAGACCCAAGTTCATCAGAGATAGTCTACAATAGTGGTTGGAATATCAGGCGTGGACTGGGGTAGGCCAATGTCTAATATTCAGTTCTATCACTTACTAGACTGGCTTTGGGAAAGTTGCTAAGTTTTTCTGAGTATCAGTTTCCTTTTGGGAATACTGATACGCTCATTAAAAATATCTACCTTTTGAGGCAAAATACTTGCATGAGGTGGCACAGAATTAAGAAATAAAAATCTATGTATAACATCCTCAACATACAGGATCTGTGAAAAAGCAATTAGAGCACAATACTTATCATACTGATAATAAATTATATGTGAAAGTTGGGCATCTGAATGACATTAAGAGCATAAGGTGCTAGAAAAATGAGCCAAGGTCCAAACAAGCCATCAAAGCCAAGAGCCGTGGGGACAGAGGTCCTGCAGTGGGTTACTGTCCTACTTCACTCTCACCATCATTGGGAATTGCCACCATGGCCTCAAAATCCTTTAACAGTCTTGGACAGTTTGAGGAAACTGGGGTGAATGGTCCACCTCTAAGACATTCCATTTGTGAACCTCAGTTAGGGTTGGAAAGTCTCTGCCTTCCACTGACAAAAGCGATGCCAACCATAAAATGATTTAGGTCTGAGAAGCCTTTGCCTTAGGGAACAGAAAGTGCCCTGGCAAGGTTCAGGGAGCCACATCCAGTGTCAGTACCTAAGAGGCCCTGGGTTAACTCAGCTCTCTGTGTCAGCATCCTTCCAAAGATCACTCTGGCGCTGCATGGAAGGCTTTTACATTGCTGCCCGAAATTATATCACAGCGCTCAGCTCTTCCTTTTTAAAATTCTCTCTACACTGCCCAACGGTAAAGTTAAGGATCAACAACAAAGAAGTAACAAAGAAAATTTAGCTTATCAGAGGAAATAAAGAAGTCCCAGACAAGTGAGAACCAGATCTGAAGACCTACAAGGAAAAATGCCATAAGAACAGGGATTGTTCTCAAGCTCACCAGTCAAAGTGGACAGTTAACGCCAGAGTAAGGCGACTTTGTTGTTGCTGTTGTGTTCACTTTTCTTGCTCTTGAGAGTCTGGTCTTGTAATGTAGCCCACCCTGACCTAGAACCTTGGATTGTGCTATCTCAGCCTCCTGACCGCTGGGCATAGGCATATGCCACTGAACCTAACAACATCAACTCTTTATCTAAGGTACTTCTGTATTACCACAGACATATTCTCTCCCTGCAAGGGTTAATATGGCTTACCAACACTTTAAGCATTCTTTTATTTATTTTTTAATCTTAGTAATCAAGCTCCTAAAATATCTCAGTTAATGATCGGCCAAATTGTGCCTTAGACCCACGAAGTACTATGTAAACTCTTAGAAAGAGATGTTACTTTCAGTTTGACACAAAAGTGAAATTCTGTCTGCTAATCTTCTGATCATGATGTAGGGCAATTCTGGAGACTTTGTACAGTTCAATGTGCTGAGAAGTATTGGCAACATTCAAATCAACATATCTTGCAATTTGTTATTCAGAAAAGAAAAGATCATAGAAAATGTAACAATAGCATAATATCAATATTTGTATATAGAAGATATAAAAGATACCACAACATCAATACATTTAAAGACAGTGAATGCAAGTCATCATTAATCTAGCACACATTAGCTCTAAATTCATATGCTTGGCACACACGTACACATCACATTCATGGATTAAAAACATGGCAGGACTCCCTGCTAATGAGCTCTCTTACTTACCATCCTACAATGTTTTTGTAAAGATGCCGCTTCTTGAATAAGATAACTTTTATCGGAACCCAGATCAAGAGACTCACTGCAGCCACATAGGCAATGGAACAAGAAACAATGAGCCAATAGTGCGTTCTTTCAGCTTCGTTCCTTGTTTTCTGATACGCAGCAGCAAACTGTTCCATTATCACAAGGGTAGGAATGGAGAAGGCAGCAAACTCAAGAAGCTCAAAAAAAACCAGCTTAATTTTTCTGCCAGAAACCATCCTGAAGAGCAGCAGCAAGCAGCCAAGGCTCTGGCACTCCTCTGTTGACTCTGAGCAGCACACGAACACACACTGGGATCAAGTTCCTTGTACTCGAATCGCTAACCAGTGGTTTTATTCTTTTATTGACCCTCATATGCTTCAATGATCTTTTGACTTAACAACCACAGTCTCTTAAAGAAACAGAACCACTGTGGAGTGATGATTAAATGTATTTACACATCTTTTATTAGAAGTCAGAAGAGCTCTCAAGCAAGGAACTCTGGTAAAAACGGAGGATTTTTTTGTATGCTTTTTTTAATGTAATGTTTGTAGGTGATTTTGGCATACCATCTATATAATAGCTAACCCTTATTAGTTAGAACCATTAGAATAATGCAATTCTAAAGTTGAAAAGAATAGCTCTCATTTACAATATTACATCTATGCTTTCAGTCCTGTTTTTATATACAAGTAAATTCATCAGAGAGGTACTCAAATTCCTAAGTCTTCATCTTCAAAATGACTCTTTATAATTCTTCAAAGTTCTGAGAAAGGGATTCAGTTTATCAGCTTCCTAACCTGGATCCCACCTGATATTATCTCCATTCATTATTAAATGCTGATGGGTGTGCAACACAAATTTACACTGTTCTTCAAACTGCCATGATATCACTAGAAACCTGTTATCAGGATTTCCACATTCGGAACTCTGTATGTTGCCTAAAAATCACACACAATGTGTAAAATGCATATCCATCTGTGAAGCATAAAATTTACTTGACTCTGCATGATGATCATTGTTCTTGGTATTATGGGGTGATGATGAGCAACAGGGCTGTCCGTTCTGAAAGTGTTCAGAGTCCAATAGAGAAACAAGCCTATAAAGAACATCAGAGAGCAAGGGCCAAAGGTGTAAACTACATGATACAATAAAGCTATATAGCAGGAGACAACGTTGTCTTTGGGCCATGGGAAAGGAAAGGGAAGATAAAGGATGACTAAGATGAGGGAGAGATGTTGGTGACACTTCAGACAGAAAACCACCGAGGGAGCAGCAATGGTCAGCAAGAGCCGGCCGTGCAGAGCAGGGGTAGCAGAAGGTGACATTAGAATACTCCACTGAGTCCCGACAGAAATGGCGTAGAGCAGTGACATGGAATTTATTTTTTAAAAAAATCCATGTTTTCTTTTTTAACTTCTCTCTCTCTCTCTCTCTCTCTCTCTGTGTGTGTGTGTGTGTGTGTGTGTGTGTGTGTGTGTGTGTGTGTGCTGGAACACAGGCAATACAGGCCATCTGATGAGGGTTCTGGGAGCTGAACTAGAGTTCTCTGTAAGAGCAGTGTTCCTAACCACTGAGCCATATCTTCAGCTGTCATTCTTGCTCTCTGCCCACAGAGTGCCTAATACCATGGGAATAAGTGTTGACTATATTGATATCCACTGAATATTTAATGCATGCAAATAAATCACTGCAGTCCCTGTGGGAGATGATACAAATGCATAGTAAAACCTGGAAATCCTTCTAGAAGATGCTGAACAAATCAGGGATGGGAAGAGTCACGGTGACCAAGTCCTCCGCCCTTCTCCAGCCCTATCTGCCTGAACAAAGGGCACATTCAGCAATCTACCGAAGACCTGAAGTCCGCTGGGCTCATCAGATTCTTTCTGTCAGGAAAGTGAACTAAGGAACATGGGGAGTGATCTAGTTTGTCTCTGTTGCTTTGATTAAACACTAACAAAACCAAACTTGTGGGAAGGAGTCTCTCATCTTACAGCTTGCAATCCATCAGAGGGAAGTCAGGGAAAGGACTCCAGACCAGCAGCCTGGAAGAAGGACCTGAAGCAGGGGTCATGGAGGAGTGCCATTCATTGGCTTCGGCTCCAAGCTCATATTCAGCTACTCTTTCTTAGGGTTCTCAAGACCACTTGCCCAGGGTACAGTGAACCAGACCTTTCCCTACCAATCATGAAAGAAAAAAATGCCCCAATGGACTTGTCTACCTGTGGAGAGTAAAGAAAGCCCTGAGCGTGTAAAGGCCTGAGTGAACACGTCATTGGCGTGGTCATGTCAAGGACCATAGCCTCGGGTCCACGCACAAATGCAAAGTCTTCCCCCACAGCATGAGGCTCAAAGGATGACTAAGCACATCTGGTCCAGGTATGGAGGCTGACAGTGTGTGCAGAGAATGTCCACCACAGCTTTCTCTCCAGGACCCACCCTGGATGTGTTTACAACCTGAAGATTGCTCCCCTAAAGAGACTGCTCCTACCCTTATTCAGCTGGATGCCATAACCCTGTCTTCCTGTCCAACTGTATATACTAAACACGCTGTGTGGTTTCTCCTTCAGAGGTCCCAGCCTTCTGTGTCCTTGAGTCCATGTGTCTACCATTGTTTCCTTCTTCTGCCGTCCCAGTCAGGTCAGTCCGTGGAAGCCAGGCAATGTCTCAGCCCGAGAGGCAAACCCGATGAAAGTATTTTCAGAGTTGAGGTTCCCTTCTTCCCAGGTGACCCAGTGTGTCTAAAGTTGAAACTGAAAAAACCAAACCAAACCTGTTGTTGGAGTAGTGTGGCCTTGGTGGAGGAAATGTGTCACTGAGGGGGGACTTTAGAGTTTCAAATGACCAAGTCTTTGGGCTTTCTCGCTCTTTCTGCTTCCTCTGATCCAGATATAGAATTCTTGGCTCCTTCTCCAGCATCATTTCTGCCTGAGCATCACAATGCTTCCAACCATGATGATAACAGACTAAACCTCTAAAACTACAAGCCAGCCCCAATAAAATGTCTTTCTTTATAAGAGTTGCTCTGGTCATGGTGTCTCATCACAGCAATAGAAATCCTAACGAAGACAAATATCTCAATTAGGCTAAACGAGGTGGGAAGACTTGCCTGTTGTGTGTAGCTCCATCCAGGGTGCCGGACTAAACACAAAGGAGAAAGCCAGCTGACCACAATAATCTCTCTCTGTTTCCTGATTGTGAACGGACTGTGACAGCTGTCCCAAGCTCTTTCTGCCATGACTTCCCCTCTATGATGGACCATACCCTTAATCTGTGAGCCAAAATAAACCCTTTCTCCCTTAAGTTGCTTTGGCCAGTGTATTTTCTCACAGCAACAGAAAAATTAACTAAGACAGTAGCTATGTGATAAATGAATAAATAAGCAGAAGCCAGATGCAGAGGTGACAGAAGACTCAGTAGGAGGATGATGTTAGTCCAGAGAGGGAAATGACCGAGACTAAGAAGAAGCAAGCACACCAGTTAACATCCACTCTAGGGATGCCTCAACTGTCCATACAAAAGGGAGCCATTGTTCTTTGCATGTATGTTCACATGCATGTGCATGCACACATTCACACAAACACACACACAAAACTTACTGTAAATATTAAGAAAAAGAAGTGAGGTTTAGTTACAAGGGATAAATATATCCGGACGTGCAAAAGCTGACGGCTCAGAAAGCATGACTGGGAAAAGTGTAGAAAGCAGAGGACCATCCTCAAAGCTGAGTATGGACCTCTTCCACTCTTCTTTTTACTCAAAGAAATATCTACTTATCGCTGGAGCATTTTTTTCTGCACGGGGAAATTAAAAAGCCTCCCCCTTTGAAAACTGTTGTTAACTGTTCATGTTCTACAAACAGGGCTGAAGAGGAGAAGGGAGTAACAAGTTGCAGAGACTATGATTTACACTCTCAGTGAAATAACTTCATTTTTGCTTTAAAATATTGTAGTTATAGATAGTCGCATAAATTTCAAACTCAGAAGGACACCCATCAAATTAGCAGTATTGTACCTGGGAAACAGAGAGAGTAGTGTAAGAAGAACTTTTTCTCAACTCATTTCATTAATATTGCCATCACTGAAATATTTCAAGAACCTAGGAGATTAGAAGATAATTTTAGACTAAGCAAATGTATTTTAAAATCCTTGCAATTGGGGTGGAAGATGGCCCAACAGTTACTGATAATTCAGATTTGGTTCTCAGCACTCACGTGATGACTCACAGTTAACTCCAGTGTCGGGGATCTGACCCCTTCATCCGGCCCCTAGGGACATAGGGTCTGCCTGCAGTGCACATGCATCCGTGCAGCCAAACACTCACACCCATAAAATAAATAACAACTTTAAAATAACTGCAATTAAAAAAAGGTTGCCCTGTATTTTGTAACTCTTTAATTTGCCAGTTTACTTCCCTCACTTTTCCTTGGGCAGAAGCCAAATAAACGAATTTCACTTCCACTTAACCTCTGAATGGAAGAACTAAGAAGAAGCAAACAGCCACGAAGCTAACATGAAGCAGGAGAAAGCCATGGAAAACCATTTCTTGACTAGAACTGAGTTGCTGCCTCCTGCTTTTGCAGACTAGTGGAGAAGCGTGGCCTCCATCCTTGGGCGCTCACCTTTCTCCTGGCCAGCCTTTCTCCGGTCACTTTCTCCAAGTGGGATGACACACTTCCCCCTTTGTGCCACACTCATGTCTATCTATATCCTGGCCTGCAGGCTGCAGCTCCACCAAGCACACACACTCCTTGAAAGCAGGAAACATCTGCCCTCATCTTTGTGTCATCATTTCTCAGTACAGAATCCAGCAGAGAACGGGCTGAGGCACAGGTTCGTGGAAGGGATGAATGGAGACAGGAAGCCCAGAGCAGCTGCAGAAGGCACAGCCTTCAGCCACAGCTAACTGCTCTTCTATCCTAGGGAATGATGCTCTTCCCTACACTGCCTTTCAGGAGAAACCGAGACAGCCATCTGCCCCCTGGTAATTCACTCATTCGACGCACATGATCAATATATTTGCTTGGTCATACTTACACCTACTCTGTCTCCTTCCTCTATTACATGGTTCTTTGGGGTCCTAGGGTCAGAGAGAGAAGACACAAGGGGATTACACAAGTAATTTCATAACTAATATTAGGCAATGATTCTGGCCCTTTCCAGACAAAGGCACCACAGTATCTTTCCCAAATTTTCCCAGCTTGTGCATCCTCCGAACCATTGCACGGTGGATCTGAGCACTAACAACAGTGACTAGAAAAGAACTGTCCGGGGTTTGTCTCGTCCAAGGCACGACCGTCAGAGATGTCGGTCTTCGCTTCTCGTTGTCTCATTTGCCTGAATTGTAACTAATAGACTGCCAGGCAGGGAAGATAACATCTGAACGAGTGACAAAGCAACTAGCTCACCTGGCAAAGGAAAAGAAAGCCATCATGCTAACACTAAGCTATGAAGAAAAAACAACGTCAGGACCAGACTTGGAGACAAAGACAAAGCAAGATGCAAGAGGGCTTCAAAAGTCACCTACCCTCCAGTGGGGAACGGAACTCCAGTCCTGCTGCCTTCCCCCCTAATCTCCCTGGCCAATCTGTCATGCAACTGCACTTCCACAACCAGGAGGTGTGCAAGGGCCCTTTTCAAACACCCCGAATGCTGTACGTGAAAGAGTTCAACACTGAGTTGAAAGGCCTGTGCCTTGTCCTGCCCTTGCCTGGCTGGGTTTCAGAACTTCCTGATAGAAAACACATTTGGTTTCTGAAGCTGGATGTGTGGTGGAGAGACAGACTCCTGTGGTTTGAGTTCACTTCCATGTAGGAGTGTTGAGGAAGGGCTTTTTATTTTAGTAAGCAGAAGATTCCATTCCATCCAGAGGAACACCTGTTGTCCACACTGCCAACTGTCATTTCCTTCCTGCAGGCAGGAAGTCAAAAATTGAAAGTCTCTAAAATTGTTAGCGAGAGCGTTTGTAATCTCAAGGTTCATTCATTGTTTTCAGCAGGCCCGTGAAACAAAATGTACAAACTGCCAAGAATGTTCTGGCACGTCTGCAGTTTGTTTCCTGTGCTGGCTGGCGTGCGGTGTCGAAGTGCATAAAGTCAGGGGCTGGTAACAGTGATATTGCTCTTGGGATCAAGCTGGACCTGCAGAGAGACTGGGGTGGAGGTGGAACCATGTTCCTGGGCCTGGTTTACGATTGGTAAAGCTTGCTGAGCCTCCTAAGCAGGTGGGACCGAATGAATCACTGGAAGTCATCTTGATAAGCTTATGGTGCCGTGTCTCTGCCCCTCCACCGAGGTTACAATCGCATAGTATAACTGTACTAAATTCAATGCGTGATCATGCATGGCTTCATCCATCCAGGTAGTAAATTATTTAAGCTACTGTGGAAGAACCAGAGCAATACAAATTCATTTAGGATGCCCTTTTGAAACTTACTCTTCCTAAGGCCCTTGGTTTTTGTTGTTGTTGTTGGGTTGTTTGTTTGTTTAATTGCAATACTGTTTGGCCAATAGCTTAAGCATATTTTTGGCTAACTCTTATATCTTTAATTAACCCATTTTTATTGATCTTTGTATCGCCATGTGACTGTGGCTTACCAGCAAGATTTCAGTGTGTCTGTCTTCTGCAGGCAGCTATATGTCTTCTCCTTGATTCTGGAAGGATCTTGTCTTTTAAATAATCTCCTTTCACACTGGCCAGATTTCCAAGGGGAACTCTAAAACAATGCCTTCACATCCCACTACATAATCCACACCACTGCAGAGAAGGGTAGCCAGAGATCATGAAATATGGAAAGAAAGAGAGAAAAAGAAAGAAAGAAAGAAAGAAAGAAAGAAAGAAAGAAAGAGAAAGAAGTTACTCTTTACAATGACCCTTAAATTCTGCTTTTCAAGCTAGGAAAATGACCTAATTTGCCTTTTAGAACTTCAGTGTAATGAATTTACACAATCAAAACGTATCCAAATGTGCATGCATCCCTAATGAATTAACATAAATTCACTCCCAAACACATAAAGATGTTTGTGCCTAAATGTTCCAAATCCCCACTGCAGAGGACTTAATTGATTCAATTTTTGTTTAATCTTGAAAGCACTCTGCAGGATTGCCCACAGACGTCAAAGACATGCTGCTAATTTGACCAATGTAGTTGAAACAACTTCCTGGCAGTTTGCCTATAAAGCACTGCTCCTTAACACCACTAGGGGGGGCGCATTTGGTTTTGTTTAAGACAGGTTTTAGAGCTGATCCTCTAAAATTCAGTTGTTGTTGTTTTTTTTTAAATGAAGTCTCTAGGAAATAGTCTAACTCTCAGGTTTTCAACACATGCTAAGCATGTGCAAGGCCCCAAGTTTACACTTCAGCACTGGAAAAAAAATCTAAAAAACTTAAAACTATATAATCAATTTTATATAATATATAAGTATATATTATTATTAAAAATAAATATATAATATATACAATAATATATATAATTTTTATATAATATATATATATAAATATATGATCAGTCTAAAGGTGTGATTCTTGTAGAGATAATAGAGTTTCATCTTGGAAGAAGGACGGATATGGGAGCAGGGAATTTTCTAATTATAACTTTGCTACTTATATGAATCATGATGAACACATTTTTGTTGATAGAGGTTTGCCAAAGGGGTCAACCCACAGGTTGAGAACCGCTGATCTAAAGGCATGTTAATCTTAATTTCTTTTCATTGTACTTTTATTACTAATTTCTAATCTTGTGTGGTGATTTCAAATTGGTATTGAGTGATTGAAAAAAATCTGATTTCTTGTAGGATCCAGGCCTGCTGATGCTAAAGAATGTTTTGGCAACTTATGAGGTGAGCATTTGTAAAGCAAAACCGAGTTATAAGAATGAGACTTGTTGGTTCCAAATGGTGCTCTAAAACCTGGAGGACATGTCTCGCGGGTGAGACGAACTACCTGTAGATGATGGACTACGATCATCTCTTGTTCCTTGATGTGCGATGTCCTTCTGTATATGTGTTGCTTTTATTGGTTGATGAATAAACCTGCTTTGATCTATGGCAGGACAGAATATAGCCAGGCTGGAAGAGATGGAGAGAGAGTAGGCAGAGTCAGAGAAATACTGACGCCATGTAGCTGCCCAAGAAGCAAGAGGTAACAAATCATGAGCCTTGTGGTAAAATATAAAATCATAGAAACTGGTTAATTTAAGATGTAAGAGCTAGCTAGAGATATGCCTGAGACATCGACCAAACAGTGGTGTAATTAATATAGTTTCAGGTCTGGGCAGCTGAGAACGAAAGATCAGCCTCCGCCTAAAGTTCCTGGAAATTTCTAGTGACTGTACTACATGAATTCCTGGTTTGAAGATATACTTAAAATATTCAACTATCTATCTTGAGAAACATACACACTTAAAGGAAACCACACAGGTTATTTTGGTTTCAAGTTTCTCATTGTTTACGAATATAATCTGTCAAAGCTGTCCATTTCCACAGCCTCTGCCAAGAATGGGGACAATGAAATCCAAGGCACCATGGTGGATAGAGAGAAGCATTGAGATCTAGGCTGGAGTTTTAAATTGATTTATAATGTAAGTTACATAGGCAGAATCTAAGGGATTTCTGGGATCCACCACTTTCTTTACTCAAAGGGGATTGTTAAGCCTTAGATGGAATGGATAAGGAGGCTTAGCTCAAAGAGGCTGAAGAGGGCCATGGTTTCCCAGACCCTCCTCTACAGGGATACCCACTAATGAAGTTTTCCAGCCCCATCCCAGGTTGATTAAATCAGGTTCTTCATGCAAACTACATGGGATTTTTTTTTATCAAGAATCTCTGTGATACAGTTTTAAAAACAATAACTATAACATCTTGAAAATCTCTACCAGGTTCAACATTTTGCAAAACTGTGATTTTTTTTATAATTTTTTTTTTTTTTTTGGTTTTTTCGAGACAGGGTTTCTCTGTGGTTTTGGAGCCTGTCCTGGAACTAGCTCTGTAGACCAGGCTGGTCTAGAACTCACAGAGATCCACCTGCCTCTGCCTCCCGAGTGCTGGGATTAAAGGCGTGCGCCACCATCGCCCAGCAAAACTGTGATTTTTATGGGCAGACTTTTATTCCTGGTGATACGTAGTATTTTCTCTGTCTTGATGAGGAAATGGTCCTTCAGAGGGTCACCTGTGATGGCGCTGGAGGACAAACCCCTGAAGTTGCATGTATGCAATTCTTTACTCCAGGAAATTCAAACTGAAGTCAAACTCTAATGCAAATCCTCACATATATTCTGATTCATTGATTGGATATCTCTGAGTAAGATGTCAGACAAGAGATATCCACATTGCATCATGTCAGAAAAGTACAAATATTCAATAACATGACCCTTCTGATTCTGGACAGACATGTCTAAGTCACTATTCTTCTGATTGTTGGACGAATCTAGAATATTCTGCATACTGAGTAAATCAAATTCTAAAAGTCAGTGCTTTTCAAATGCCACACTGTAAAACAATGGATGGGAAATAAACTGACCCGTAAATGAAGGACAGCCTGTCTAAAGCCTAGGCAGTCCTCAGCTTAATGCCTCCTTTACATTCTTTCCATTTAAATCTCAGTAGCACCACCTACTGACAATTTAAAATTAGTATTTTAAATAAATTCTAGCAATGCATATATTGATTCACCAGAAAACAATACGTGTTTTGGCTTTTCACATTATGGGTATGTTAATGTACTCGCCAGAGAGAACATTTCACATGTTTTCAGTCAAGTCAAACTGCATTAAACGGCATTGCATGCTGCCATCAAAGCATACCACCAACACCTTCCTCCATCTCCAGTTGTTTCCTTCCTCCTGGAAAGCTCTGTCATTCTGTGTGGCAGCTGGGCTCAACCAATGAGAGGAGTGACGGGACAGAGGGCAGAAATATGTGTTGGGGTGTTTATTCTCCTTATAGCTTGGTTCTGCCTGCTGTGCCTGGTGCAATTCTGCCCATCTGTCTTTCTTCAAGTCCAGCTCTTCTGAAATATATACCTGCTGTTATCAGTCGGCCTAGGTGTGGTGACAGTTGATGGCACCTCAGTGTCCTCTGAATGCTCCCTCAACTTGTGTGTGTCTGTGTGGTTTGTTGTTATGTTTATTCTTGTGCCTATGGAGGTCTAAGGTAGACATGGGTGTCTGTCTCTATTGCTCTCCACCTTATCTTTGAGACAGAGGTTACTCACTGAATGTGGAGCTTAGGCTACACTTGCTGGCCTGCAAGTCCCCAAGATTTACCTGCCTAGTACTGGGGTTACAAATGCGTGCAACCATACCCAGCTTGTGCACGGGTGTAGGGATCCAAACTCGAGTCCTCAGGCTGGCACAGCATGCACGTTTCTGCTGAGCCATCTCTCTGCCTGTTCCCCTGTTTCCAGTTAGCTTTTCCTGAAAGAGTGCTCATGTAAACACCCTGAGTACATTTCTGCTTCTTCCAGGGCACCGATGGTGAGACAGCATTCGGAAAACTCAGCCTGGCCCGCACATTGGGAAGTGTCATTCACTCAACATCTAGTAAGTGAATTCTGAAAAAAAGAAAGAAAGAAAGGAAAGAAGGAAGGGAGAGAAAGAAAAAAAGAAAAAGAAAAAGAAAAAGAAAAAGAAAGAAAGAAAGAAAGAAAGAAAGAAAGAAAGAAAGAAAGAAAGAAAGAAAAAATTGTCCTTGGTCTAGCAGATGAAGAGTACGTTGGTATTCTTGAAAGTTCATATTAGTAGAGAGAAGACTGGGTTGAATAAAAATGTTGTTTGTCTCTTTCTCTGTGTGATGTACGCATGAGTGCACATGTGTTCAGATGTGCTCAGATCAGCACTGTGAGCCTTTCTTGTCACTTGGAGGTAATGTGCCTGGACATTGAGGGATACAATCCTCTTACTTTGCAGACGATCAAATAGAGGAACATAGTGAAAGCCAGGAAAGCCTTACTCCAAGGAAGATCTTTTCACTGACACAGCATAGTTAGAAATAGATAAAGATTAGGCAACAAAATAGAAATCTTCCTCCCAATTTTGCAAAGTCCACAGGCATCCAAATGTATTCTGGGAAAAAGTTTAATCATGAGTATGCTAACTTATGTTGTATAATGCGTAATTTCTTGAGTTTAGTATAACTGCCCAGCATACTACTAAGACCCTTGAAAGGCCTGGGGCTTTACTTGCAAATGAAAGCTTTGTTCTTCAAACGGTGATGGATGATGAAGACACACAGTAGCCTGTAATGATGAGGTTAGCAGGCTTGCTTTTTGTCCTGCCTGGATCCCGCATGGCTAGCTTTATACACGAAATAACAACACACAAATTGTATTCTTTTAAACACTGCCTGGCCCATTATATCTAGCCTCTTCTTGACTAACTCTCACATCTTGACTAAACCATTTCTAATAATCTGTGTAGCACCACCAAGTGGTGGCTTAGCGAGAAAGATTCAGCATGTCTGACCTGGCAGCTGGCTCCATGGCATCTGACCCCATGGAGGCTGCCTCACTGCCTTCTACCCAGCATCCTGTTTTGTTTACTCCACCCACCTATGTTCTGACCTATCGGCCCAAGCAGTTTCTTTATTAATTAACAAATGAAAGCAACAGATAGACAGATGACCTTCCTCAATCAGTAGCCAGAACATTGGCATCTTCTGGGCACAGAAAACTAGGAGGGCCAGGCAGCACATGCACATGCAATGGGCTGCAGAACAAGAGAGGGACCCGAGTTTAGAGATCCCAGTCCTTTTATGTCAACAAACCTGCCTACCTCTGACTCTTCACAGAAACACTAACCACATCTTCCAAAACTGCAAGAGAGTTTGTTCTTTGTTGCTAAACTCAGTGCCTCTACCTGCAAGATGTTCAGACACACAACCTCCTAACAAATTTTATCTTTCCATTTAGGTTTTGTCAACTTTTCCCATGAGTAGCCAATCCATGTAAAGCTCCTATAAAAGGGCCTTCCCTACAAAAGGCCCAGAGTTCCTTTCCCAGCATGAACTAACAAACAAAAAGCAAACAAATGCCCCAAACCAGAACATTAGTCACATGATTCTATTTTCTAGCAGCCATATCAGAAAACATTAAGAACACACAGCACCTATGCTAGTTTATGTGGTACAGTGACAACAGTGACATCGAGTCCTGTCAAACAGCAAGTGGCCCATATTAATTTTTCAATTATAAATCCAAGTTAAGTCCTTTAGTTCTCAGTAGACCTCATTGTCCACTGAGAACTCAAGAACAATGGCAATGGGTTTTTGATCCTACTGCACGTACTGGCTTTGGGGGAGCCTAGGCAGTTTGGATGCTCAACTTACTAAACCTGGATGGAGGTGGGCGGTCCTTGGACTTCCTGCAGGTCAGGGAACCCTGATTGCTCTTCGAGCTGATGAGGAAGGGGGACTTGATAGGGGGAGGGGGGGGAATGGGAGGCGGTGGCGGGGAGGAGGCAGAAATCCTTAATAAATAAATAAATTAAAAAAAGTTAAGTCCTTTAGTCTACATTAATTTTCTAAACTTTCTAAATTCAAGTTAAGGTTTAAGTTCAGTTCCATAATAACTGCAAATCATTAAAAATGTTCAATGGTTGAACTGGGCACTGCAGCTTTGGATCCAAGCTCCCATAAGCAGGAATTACAGCTGTTTAGCATGGGGCAACATGGATGAGATGGAGAACAAGCTGTCCCTGATCACTCTTCAGGTAGATGTTCTGAACCCTCCTCTCCATGGGTCATCGGCCTTGTCCAGATCCTTGCTGGCCCACATAGGCCAGTTTTAAAGATTCCTGTGGGAGCAGGAGAGATAGTTCAATGATTAGGAGCACTTACTGCGCTTGCTACAGACCCAGGTTCAGCTCCCAACACCCGCACGGCCACTCATACCTGCCTATAACTCTAGCTGCAGGGAATTCAACACCTTCTCGTAGTATTCATGAGTACTGGGCATGAAGGTGGTACACATACATGCAGGCAGGCCAACATTCATACACACTTTAAAAACACAACAAAGAAATCTATAAATAAAAGTATGGTTCCTGCTGAGTTGGTTTAGAGATGATCCCCCTTGCCCTTGGGAACTGACCACCCCAGCTTGGATGCCCCAGGCTTGGTAACTTCTCATCCACTGACTACTTTCCATCCCGCCCATCTGCTATATCCCACAGATCAGGTCTGCACCTACTGTGGTGTCCACAGACTCCTCTACTCTCTTATGTACATATACCCAGACATGTAATAAATCTTAAACAAAAAACCCCACTAAACCTGTTTTTCAGAAAAAAAAAATACCTAGTCACAAAATTAACTTTCTGCAGCAGGCCAAATATATCAGGCTGGACCTAACTCTCAACTTTCAATGTGTTTCAAGTTGCCTTTCTTCTGTGGTGGCAAAACTAGAGATGGAACCTAGGGCCTCAAACATGCCAGGCACATGTTCCTATCACTGGCCCCCAAAGTGCCTATGTTTTCACTATAGTTCATCTGTACTTGATAGCCGCTTGGCAAAGGGAAATTTTCGGTCCTAAGCTCAGGAGAGTGACATCACTTCAAGTCTGTGGACTAGCCCTAGTCAGGGACAGGCTCCCAGGACAAGAGCTTCTCTTGTCTTAGGCTGTGAGGGGTTTTTCTATCACTCTATTGAAAGACAACTCTATTTCCTTTCTCAAAGACAGTATGAGAAAGAAGCAGAGCAAGAGATGTATTTTATCATCTTATTTTCTTCTTGGACTCTTCATGTCAATAATTGGCATGTTTTTCTAGCAAAATTTTCACTTTTGAGGGTATATCTGTATTTCCTCCAAATCTGAGTTTTAAAAAGGGCAGAGGTTGGAGCTAGCTCACTATGGTGCTTCCAAGCCACATGCCAATTCCAAAAGTTATCCTGAGTAGCTCCATTATAAACATGGATGCACAGGTACACCAACTGTGTGCCAACTTGAGTCTTCTGGGCATAGAGCCAGGAATGGAAGAGTTGGATCAAATGGTATTGCTATTTTTAATTTATTGAGGAACTTCCATACTGATTTTCATAGTTCCTGGATCAACTTATGTCCCCCAAGAAATGTATAAAGGGTCCTTCTGCCACACACTATTAATACTTAATATTGTTTTTGCTTTGTTTTTCGATAGTCATTCTGACTGGGTCGAGACAGAACCAAGTCACTGTTCACAATAACCAAGTAAACTATGGAATCAGCTCAAGTGTCCATAGGCCCAGTGGTCTGTCACATGAATGGACAAATATTATATAGAGAGGTCTGTTCAGCTACAGCTAAGAATATAAATATGTTGTTTGCAGGAAAGCAAGCTTCTGGAGAGTATGTTAAAGGAAAACAAGCTACACTCAGACAAACAGCACAGTTTAGCATATGTGTGTAGAGACTGCCAAGGCTTCTTTGGTTCAACCGTGGTACTCCCAGGACGTCAACTAGGACTGGCTTCTCTGAGAAAGAAATTGAGATCATTCACAATCATCAAATGGATCAAGTAACAAGAAAGTGTGATCTGAAGCTGCATAAAACCAAAAACAAAACCCACCACTACCAAGAACAACAACAAAACATAGGCAGACTGATCTCTGGGACTCAGAGGAGACAGCAGGCTAGCCTAGATTATACCTAGTATTGGATATTAGAGACAGGGGCATCATGGAACTGCTGATCAGCACTAGGAGATGGACTGTTAGCAAGCCAGTTTGGACTAGAAATGTCTTTTCATAAAACATTTATGGCATATACATTCCCAACACTGTAGGTGGAGACTGCTTGTTCGTTTCTTGGCCACCCAGACCCAAATAATAACACAGAAACTATACTAATTACCACATGCTTGGCTAATAGCTTAGGTATATTTCTAGCTAACTCTTACATCTTAAATTAACCCATTTTTACTATTTTGTATTTTATCATAAGGCTCATGATTTACCAGTAAGGTTCTGCTGGTGCCTGGCGTCTTTCTCCTTCTGGCAGCTACATGGCATCTCCCTGACTCTGCCTACTCTCTATATATGTTTGGATTTCTCACCTGTCTTTATTCTACTAAGCCATTGGCTGAATTTCTTTAATGACCACTAGCAATAAAACATATTCATAGCATAAGGAGGGGAATCCCACATGGCAACACCATTGAAACAATGCTACACTTTGCATAAAGCCTGGATTAAACAGTGCAAACTGCAGTCTGGGATCTTCATCTGTAAATTCAGCATCTCTATTTGGTAATTTGCCTCCCTGTTGTGAATAAATTCCTGACTAGAAATACCTTGTGGGAAACTGGGAAAGGTTTTATTATTTTGTTGCAGTTTGAGAGGACACAGTCCCTCGTGGTGGGAAGAACTGCTGGTAGGTGGATGGAGAGGTGGTACAGGAGCACTAGGAAGCTGCTCATTACATGACACCATCAAGGAGTAGAGCTGTCCAGAACCTGAGTTCCAACCCCCGGAACCTCACTTCCTCTAACTAGCCCTGACCTCTGAAAGTACGATAACTTCCCCAAATAGCCACTAGAGAGGGCCATTTATTCAAACATATGAACTTGCAATTTTTTCACACTTAAATCATACCAACATCATTCTCAATCATCCATAATTATATTAAAAATGAGCTCGGGGAACACCAGGTTCAGGGCCTTTTGAAAGACTTGAGAGTGTACTACGTAACTGATTTGGGGCAGAATTCACTCAGTACTCACGTTCTACTAAAATCAAAATGAGCTTCTGACATGATTAAACTGCCCAGTCTGCAGGCAGACATGCAATGATGAAACAAAATTCTTAGAGCAGTTAATGAATCTTGAAAATCCTGTGCTTATTCTAGTTAATCAAATAAGAACAAGCAGCTGCAAAATTAAAATAACAATTAACTATAAGGGTCATACTTGCTTAGGTAAGGAAAAAATTAAATCCTAAGTTTTTCAATTTTCTTCTGTCCCACCCTTTTTTGAATGAGAGGGTAGTTAGTACTGGCAAGTATTACTTCAAGACTACAGTTGGAGAAAACAAAATAATTCTTAATTGCTCAGATGTTTTAATGGGAGCTTTTCTTATCTATTAAGAGGAAAGAACATTTTGGATTCTAGATGTTATCTACAGTTCTTACCCATTACTTAAACAGATAAAGGATATCTTCCTAAAATAGAAAAAAAGTAGTATTGAGCCACTCCTTCTGGCCCAACATGACCTTTAGAGTCTTGATACTGTATTTTCATAAAAACACAAGTTTGATCCAAGAAGCAGACATATGGTAGAAGAGTATGAACAAAATGCAAATTTGCATTTGCTTATGCATAACTTCACCCAGAAAAAAAAAAAGAAAAAGGTGCAATGTAGGAAACCATTAGCCATCATTGGAATACATAAAACACTCATGCAAACACGTTAAACCCTAGGCAGCAACTTCTGGTCCAGGAGGGTTTAGTCACACTTACCCACAGCTGGGTTACTTCTCCCACAGCTCCACATAAGCACGGGCTGTCACCCTTGCTAGGCCCTCTCCCATGGACACACTTCTGCTCTTTGCTGAGGTAAGGTGCCAAATTTATTGTCATGCTCACATATTTCCATGTGAGCCATTTAACGTGTGTGACAGACACTGTACTGGATTTACAAGTTCCCATATTTATTCACTGTTGAGGTTTCTGAAAGCTGTGTTTCTAGCCAAATTTCCCCATAAATCCGAAGGCATTTTTATTACATAATTTTTCCCAGCTCAGCCATTTTTAAGACACAATGTGCGAATTATATAGCAGGACTTAATGTATCATCAGCAGGTCAACACAAGTTAAGAGTTAAAAGACAATGTACAAAATCTTGGCTGGAAGCATTTTGGAGAGCAGTGTACATTTCTCAAGACAGCTCTTGGAATTCACAGGAAGAAACTAAGGAGTAATAAATAGCACTTGATTTGTAAGTCACAGGTAAGTAAAGGGAATATTTAGAAATAACACTTTAAGAAGACACCAAATACAATCATTAGATTAAGTTATTCAGCTTTAATAGAGTGATGCTTGACGTAGCGAAGGATGGGCATGAGCGCTTGCCATCATTTCATCCCTGATGATGTCCACTGCTGACAGAACTCGTCCCACACATCTGAACACAGCTTCTTTCACTCATCAACCTCTCCTTGTTATCTTTGGTGGTGGTGGTGGGGGTCAAACAATTTTCTTAGCCATTTAAATAAAACAAACATTTAACATGAACTAAGTAATTTAAGATTTCCCACAGACAAAATCAAATTTCGTTATTTTTTTAGAAACCTTTTTAAGATGGTATTTTTGTGTGTTCCAAATGTACAAATCAGGGTAGACAGATCGCTATCTTCAGTCAGTTTTAGCAACCCCTTTGAATATGTGTTCATTAGTTTTTCAGTAATTTTGGTTTAGACAAAAAGTAACCTATGTATGTTTTCTATTAATTTTCCACTTTGGATCAGCCCTACTTAGCAGATATTCTATACTATGAATTCAACCAAAAACCTTTTCAACTATCATATTTCTCTTTAAGATACACAATCATTTATAATGAATACATCCAAGAAACAGTAATTAGTTGTATTTTTTAATCCATCAACTGAACTAGGACTTAACCTCAAATCCTAACAATCTAATGGTACTCATTATTACATTTTGCACGTCTGCAACTTCACTATGCTTTCCTCAACCTGACTCCAACTTGGTAAACAACTGGAGGAAATGAATACTTCTGATTTTTAAAAAAAGGGAGAACTTCCTTGCCCTTTCAACATCCTGGTATTGGCATTAGGTTAAGGAGAAATCTTTTACAGGCAAAAATATATCTGAAAATACAGTCCTTATATATATTATAGCACTTATGAAGTTACCCCAAAGCCATCCACTTGAGTCCAATGGGTGCGTGAATCACTGAGAAAAGCTCACTTTGGTGAGAATGGGGGAATCGAGCCATTGCTGCCAGCACAATATTCTTCAGTTCTGAATGCTACTGAAAACGAAAACAGAGCTGCAGCTCTCTTTGGCCTCAGCGACCTAAGTTTAGTCAGTTATACACAGCAGAAACTGCACGGTTAACCACGGTTATTTATATGTGGTTTCTGAAATAAACATGAGAATTCATTCCTCTCCCCTCCTGCACATGTACGTGTGGTGTATGTGTAGTTTATGCACAGGCAGGGGAGCCAGAGGACACCAGCCTACTGCTCTCTCCTACTCACTCACTGCCTTATTCCCTCCAGACCAGGTCTCACACTGAACCCGGAGCTAAGCTGACAACCGGGGAGGCCTAGTGACATTACTGAGGCCGGCCACCACTCACAGTACTGGGTAAATGCAAACACAACTACATCTAGTTCTTTATATGCATTCTGGGGATTTGACCTCAGGTCCTCAAACTTGTGTGGCAAATGTTCTTACCTGCTGAGACATCTCCCAGTCTGTAGCTTCATTACGTCATGTAGGTTGTGATTGATCAATACATCCTTTAGGAATAAGAGTAACTTTAATGAGAACGGATTTTCAGATTTGGGTGGTAGATAAGTGCACAAAAATATATTTGATATTAAAAGTATAAAACCCAATATGAAGCTCCAGTTTCCATTTGGAATACCTATTTTAACTATACAGAGCTAATTTGGCTGTGTGATCTTTTGGTATGGATAACCTTGGTGTTTTTATTTACAATGCTTTTATAATAAAGCATAAAAATTAAAATAATAAAAATATTTAAAAATTAAGTTAAAGGATACTACAAAGAAACAAAAAAGCTAGAATGAGGGTGATTCTATAACACAGTGCGGATCTTAAAAAGTCAACATGAGTACAGAAAGATGACAATGGGGATTATCCAGATTAATCCCTGTTAATTAATTAACAGAGTAAAGGGACATTATATAGGTGACATATATTCCTGGAATGGATACTAGGCTGAAGAATGAAGCGCGCACGCACGCACACACACACACACACACACACACACACACACACACACACGACATGACATGGTCATGGAGAGTAACTATGGTAATATCTTAAGAATCACTGTCTGTTTTCCTGAACATGAGAGTGGTTTACATTATATGGGAGGCTGTCCTTATTCTTATAGGAAACATGAAGTAGTCATGCATACAGCTTCCATTTGTAGCATTTTTATGCATTCAATAAAGTAGGTGTGTGTGTACACACATGTACATCTACATACAAATACACATGTACATAAATACACACAAGGACATAGAGTAAATGGCAGCAATAGTAAATGTAGAAGAAGGATGTTTGGGTAGTCAACATTTTACTCTTTCCGTCTTTGGTGCAGAAGCCTCTCTGTAGGACTGAAACTTCTCTGTGCAGACGGCTGCTGGGCGAAGCACCACTCACAGCACCACCAATACAGCAGATATCAGAAAGATAACTGAAAACACCACTTTAGATAGTTTCTTCTAGATATTCTTCACAATAAGAGATACAGGCAGTTATTAACCCCCAGCAAACCAAAGAAACAAAAATTAAAAACCTAACAAAATCATTGGAAAACAACAAATGAATCAAAATTTCAAACTTAAGTTTTGTTATGTTAAAAGCTTTAACAGGGAGCTATTATTATTATAATATAATTGGTAAGTAAAATGAGATAACAGGCAAGAAAAATAAAACTGGTTTTAATGTATTTTGGGTGAAAAGTTGACCAATTTTACCAATAAACCTCATATTAGGAAAAAATTTCTACAATTTATTACAGTTGCACAGTTTACTATGGAGGGCATTAATCTAACACAAACTTAAGCACTGGACAAAGGATATTTTCAAATTTAAGGAGGCAGATGTCACACATGTAAGTCCTCTATATTAGAAATGAATGATGCTGATTTATTGAACAAGTAATTAAAGCAAAGAAAAAATATTTCAGAAGTAATTAATAAGGGCATCTCTGGGCACATATTAGAAAAATGTTCATCCCCAAGTAGGGGGTGACAGGTAACAGTGACAGAAGATAAAGGGTCAGGAATGTCTATAAAATCATCAGTGCACAGCACAAGGCACACTGACATGATCACATCCACTGCTGCACAGGGCCTACAGCACAGGACAGGGCTGCACTTTGCTCATTTAGCTGTCACTTTCATAGAAACACTTCCCAAACTTAAAAAGAATAAACCAAAAAGTTTCTTCATAGACATTTACTCTACAGATACTCTGATTTAAAATTTTTCATTGACAGCTATCCATATTTTGATACCACTACAAACAGCTGTCAATGAAAATTTTGTTGTTGTTGTTTGGTTTTTCAGACATGGTCTCATCATGTAGCCTGGGTGGCATGGAACTCACTTTTTCAACTAGGCTGGCCTCAAACTCACAGAGCGATCTGCCTGTCTCTATCTACCTCTGAGTGCTAGAGTTAGTGTATAATTTATCACGTTCAGCAAAGATTATCTCGAAATGCAACTTGCATGGGATTTAAAACAAAACTATTTGTGATCCCAATTAGCTCATCTACCCTTGTCGTGCCACTTGAAGGTGAAAGGCCAGTGCTTCATTTTCACTGGAATTTTTCTACCAAGTATTTGCACGCTTAGCCAAGTAAAGTCACTTAGACAAAGTCAATCACTCATTCAACTCTTTATACACTCTACATGATAAAAAATATATATGCACTGCAAAATTGGTAACTTTTTTCATTTTGCCACTAATGAACTTATAGAAGCATACTAAAAAATATTTTGTTGATGTTTTAACACAAAGATATCAAAAATTAAAGTGGGAATATAGTTGTAAATAGGAACTTATTAAAATGAAGATATACAATATGACTTAGAGGAAAGTATATCACTTAAGCCATATTTAAATTGGAACAAAAGATTATAGTCTACCTGCTAGCAAGGTTTTATTTAAAAATATCTAAAATGTGACACGTAAATTAAAAACTTAACTTTACTATTTGATGATGACATACTTTAAACTCAAGTAAAATTAAGGGTGAAAAAGAGCTTTAAATATGAACCTGTGAATTAATCACTCTTAAGATTATCTGCCAAAGTGGAAGTCATTTGTCAAAAAGGAAATAGACAAGTCTTGGAAATGAAAATGTAATTTGCACTCACAAGAGGAAAATTTAGTTCTATTAGTTAAATATGGTACCAAAATTTTAGATTATTTAAGTACTGGTATAGTACAACCAGGGAAATTATAAATATTTATGACTACAATATCAGTGGAAAACCTTTTTGTATTGATTAAAATAATTCACTAAAATTACTCCTAAATAAGAAGCAAAAACAATGTCAATAGAACTACAAATGAGACAGAGACAGACAGAGGGAAAAACTTAAAACTCTAGTTTGAAACTTAATAATAAATATATAAACTATTAAAAAAAAGTCAGGAATATAAATTACTTTCAAACACCTACTTATAGCCATTTTAATGAGAATTGAAAGATACAATGTGTCAAAGACATATCTTAAAAAACTAGTGGGGTAAGACAAGTGAATCAAATTTTGTTTTGATCTTAAAAATTACAAGAGACTCTGAAAACGTAGTGTTAGTTCATTTTTTTTCCCAGTTGAAAACTTTCTATGCATTGCTTCTATCTTTGGTGTCACTGATACCAAAAAACTAGAATACCGCTTTAAAACCTAATCACCACATTCAACTAGGGAAAAGTAAAATCAATATTACTTCTTTAAAAATAATATATAAAGACTAATTTTTGTCTCATGGTCCACAATACCTGGAACATCATGCCAAAATACAAAAGTTTAAAAGGAACATTATTCTCCTCTAACTGCACCAAAAATGTGGCTACTGTATGCTGGTGTGATGACAGCCAGTAGTGGGCAGAAGCTACAGAAAGACATAACATACATAGGTTTTGCTCACAATTAGTAAAGAAAGGTTCAATTTAATGTGACACTACAACAGGACAACAATGCCTTCGGGTCAATGTGCTACAACTTGATTCTCTTGCAGCTTAAAGAGATAGTGTACTTAAATTTACACAAAACATTAGCAAACATGGTAGTTGTTCATGATTAAAATAAAACAGCAATGTAAATTAATTTAACACAGTGTTAAATATATTCACATGATCACCATTGTAATTCAAATGGTCACTAATGAAGTTACATGTCAATATATGTACATAACATATGCCACAGCAGTTTTTAAACTTTTGAGTGTTGCAGACCAGGTAATTTTACAAGACAATAATCTTGTAACGATTCTTCATATTATGAAAGGAAATAAATGTTGTAAGTAGTTTCATTCCTCTGGGGGAGGGGCGGACCTCTAAAAAGTCAGTGCAAATTGAAGATAGTTCTAACTTCTTGAGTATTTGAACTTGTTGACCAAGACAGATTCCTATGAGCTGAGGAAAAACAAATCTTAGGATGTTAATGAATCTCCTAACATTGTCAATGGCATTCAGCAGAAAACATGCCACCAAGAGGAACATCAAGTCCTATAGCAGAGCCTTCTGAGAATATGCTTGCTGTGGCTGAGGTGGCTGTTGGCTTCCTCCTCCTTGAAGCAGGGCTGATGATGTTAAAGTATAGTTTGGCACCTGGGATATATTAGGTCCTGCGTTCTGGTATATGGTGACATCAGCAGGCACAGGTACAGCAGCAGGAATAGGTACAGGTACAGCAGCAGCAGCAGCAGCAGCAGCAGGACTATATATTGAAGCCTGACTGGGATACGAGTTTCCTTGAACAGAACTAACCATTGCACTGTGGAGGGAGGAAAACAATTAGCTAAACTAAATAATGAATTGTATACCCATTCAGATATAAACATGAAAACTATTAAACATCCACTTACATACATTTGATAATTTATTAAAGTGTCACACACTGTTATGTAAGCACTGGGATACTACGAAGGAAGGAAAGTTTCTACTATTAAAGAGCTTGTATTTTGGTAGGAGAAAGAAAAGACAATAAATTTATAGTATGTCAATGTATAGTCACAGTGAAGAAACCAGAGCATGGTAAATAGTACCAGTGGTACCTGGGACAAATGATTCTTATTTATGTAGGGTGCAATGGGGGAGGCCTTTCAGACTAAGGCGTCATTTAAGGAGAGATCTTAGGAAAGCACAGGAACCGTTAGCAGCAGTCTAGAAAAGAACACATTAGGCAAAGGAAAAGAAGCCTTTGAGGTTCTAGAATGCGATATGTTCAAGACACAGAAAGGAGGCCAATGCAACTGTAGCAGATGAGCAAACAGCAGAGAGATTAAGCGGCAGGGGAGAGAAGGGGCTGCAGGAGATTCAGTGAGTACCTGAGAAGTCACAGAGCTACGCTTGTGAGTGAAGGGAAACATACACTTGGTGTTTTTTGAGGAGAAAGGTAATGAGATACGACTTGTATTCTGACAGGCTCATGGGAGTGGGAACAGATGTGAGAATGGCAGGTGTCCAGAGTCACAGTGGAGACAGAAGAGTCACACCCTGCTCTGAAGAAAGTGCCATTGAAATCTGATAATGGACCAAGTAGTCTAGAATGTCTGGTTTCATAATTGATAAAAAATAATTGCAATGGCAACTTACTAAAAAAAGAAAACGACACCTTGGACTATAGCTGACTGGAACAAGAGAAGCATGGGCAAGAAGAAAGAATGGTTTGGACACGAAGAAAGATGTCTAAAAGACACAAGAAAACAGTCTGTAGTCCCAGGGGAGAGCAGAATTCAATGAAAATAAAGAAACAACATACTCAAACTTATGGGACACTATGAAAGCAGTACTAAGAGGAAAGTTCATAGCACTAAGTGCCCACTTAAAGAAAACAGAGAAAGCTCATATTGAAGACTTAACAGCCC
>NC_022018.1:2191380-2195844 GCF_000317375.1 Microtus ochrogaster | reverse complement strand
GAGGAGGGGGGAAGGGTGGGAGGAGGGGGAGGGAAATGGGAGGCTGGGAGGAGGTGGAAACTTGGTTTTTTTTTTTTCCTTTTCTCAATAAAAAAAAGAATTAAAAAAAAAAGACACCAAGAGTCCTCATTCAGAGGACCTTTAGGAAATGGCTGAGCAGAACAGAGCAGTCCATATAATGGGCGGGCCCAAGACTTCTTGATATAAAGGTGCATTTGGCAAGGGCAAATGAGGAGCAGGAAGCAAAAAGGAAAACCAAGTGACAATGGACTGAAACACATTAAAAATAGGGAAGGGAATGTGTAAAGCAGGGTAGGAGACTTGCAAAATGATCACAGAATCTGGCAACATGGACATCAGCAGCATCTCGACAGAACAGTTTTAATGCATTAGTGAGATGACCATCTCCCTATTTCCCTAAAAGTAGAACAGCCTAAGGGCACCCCCCCCCCAACAGCAATTATCAGCACATCTACCTGTGACCATACCCTGATGAGCATCTACATCCTTATGTGCCTGACCTTACATGCAGTGAAACATTAATGCTGCCGCTAAAGGAATGTATGTGCACTCTACAGGTGCTTTCTGTAGGGCATGCTCTTTAAATGTTTGCGTTTCTTGTTCTCTAGTTAGTTCTTAGCTTGGATTCATTTTCTCTAGAACATTTTTGCCTTCCTTCATCGCTATCTGTTGCTCCTCGGTGCTATTAGATCCTGCTTGCACATCTGTCATTGTTTTGTGGATGACAGGATCAGAGAGATTACACTGGAGAAAATGATGAGGACTACAGAATGAATGGATCAGAGTCTTCATGGATGAGCAACTCATTTTTATGTAGTAATGGACAGACTGATTCATAATGAGCAAAAAGCTGTGCAGCCATGGTGATTAGGTAAGAAATTATTAGTATCCAAGGATAACATCAAGATATTAATGGAAAAGATTTATTTTGGAGATTAGTAAATAGTTATATATTAATTGTCAAGATAGACAACACAGAGGAGAAATAAGAAAACAGAGCTCGTATAAACTGCAGGGTTTAGTCTTGGCTATCAGGTAAACAGTGGAAGAGAAGAGTATAATATAAAGCGAGACAGCAAGTGTTTACAGGACATTTAGTACATTCCCAGAGCATATTAATGACATGCTACACTGTGAGAAAGAATTTCAGTATGCAGGCCATGTGGCAATCTCTGGAGCCAGAATGCCTGGTTTTGGATCGTAGCTATGTGGAACCTTAGTCCACATCTCAGTTTTCCATTAACAAAATGGAGGTGCCAATGTATCTCTCTCATAGGTTATTTTAAGGAGTAAGTCAGTCAATAGTGTTAAATATAAAGCATGGAACTGGATCTTCACCATACCCTCTGAGTTCTAGGCTTCATTATCTTAACGTCACTTTAGCACCCTAAACATGACAACCTAACTGTTTTAAAGCTCACGACTGTGTGGAAGGGTGCTACAACAGTGAGGTGCATATAGAAGCATTTGCAGACACTACTGCTTTCTATAAAGTGTGCCTGTGCTACCTAGAAACACTGTGCTAGTGAACTCTTAAAATCTAGCTTTTCTTCCTGTAAGGAAAAGAATTAGGCTGGCTTCTTACAAAACCCACTGTACACTACAGACAGGGAAGTCTGAACAACAATGCCAGCCTCCAGTTTTTCTTATCTCAGTTGTGATTATAGACAATGGGAGCCAATTAAAGAATTTTAACATGAACCCCAATAACCAATAATCAAATTACTTTGGGTAAGAAGCCTGGGTTTGCTGACTAGGAAGAGCAGAGTTTGCAGAGGGTGGAACTGCTCCCTGGCTGATGGAAGAGAGTTGCTCTGGGGGCAGACTGTAGCTCTGGAGATGGCTCATCTGTGCACTCCCTGTAACCAGGTAGGTACCACTTTGAGCAGGTCCCGGATATACCTACAAAAGGCGATAAGGAAACATTCCATTACACAATTTTAATGCCTATTCCAAACTTATTCAGCAGAGGCATTCAAATACAAAAATAGCAAACATTACTCCTTTAGAACTTCTTTTAAATATTATTGTACCAGTTGGAATTTTATGAAAAAGTTTTTGGTAGACTGATGATTTTTAATCTTATTAAAAGTATATGTGTGTTTTCAGGAATGTGTGTATGTATGAGTAGGTGGGAGCATGAGGAGGCAGGCTGACGTCAGATGCCTTCCTGAACATTTTCCACCTTCTAACAGCCAGGGTCTTTCATTTGAACACAAAGATCACCTAATTGGGTACTACAGCTAGACAGCTTGCTCTGGAGATCCCTTCTATATGTCCACATGCTGGGATTACAGGAGGGCTACTATGTCCAGTTGGCATTTACAAGAGTTGGGAATCATCCAGTCTGGCAAACACTTTACCCACTGAACCAACTTCCTATTAAAAATTTTTATTTTTAAGTATTACATGAACAGATTTTAATTTCACATAGAAGCAGTAAAGAAATACATCTTATACTAAAATAACCTCTATATTAAATTAATGATATAGTTTCCATATTGGTCTTTCAAAAGGTCTTTTTAATTTCTGTTCTGGTTTGTTTGGTTTGTCTGTTTTTTGGAAGGTGGGAGTTGGGGGGAGAATGGAGGTGGGAGGATCTAGGGAAGAAAAAAACATGATCAGAACTGCATGAAAAAGTTTTAATATATGAGAATCACAACACTTTGGAAGTATACTTGAATCCATTGTTTTAGAGCCCCAGACTGTATTTACTAGTCACATTTTAGAAACTAATTTAATGAATAGAGAACATACTAACTTCTGAAGATATGGGTTAAGAAATGCTCTTATAAGGTCCAGAGAGTCTGGTTTAGAATGAAGCCACAAAGCAAAAATAAATGTCTGTGAGACAAATGGAGGGGCTGTGTCTAGACAAAAACAGGCAGCAGGCTAGGCTTGTTTGCCACTTCTTATATCTAAAAGCTGTTCTTTTTGTTGTTGTTGTATTTAAATGTAAAGAGACAGAAGTTCCATTTTTTTTTTTCCTGAAGAAGGTTGGTTGCAATCCTGACTGGCTTGGTACAGCCTATGTGGTACAGGCTGGCCTTAGACATGCAGCAACCTCCTTCCTCTGCCTCATCCTGTATGTTGGGATTATAGTTATGCACTGTTGTATGCTCAGCCAACCTTTTTAGCAATTAGCTTACCAGTATGAGCCACCAAGGCTGATTGAAATCTTAAACAGTCCATCTTCAAACATTCTTTTAGTTACTGTTAAAGTCTGTTTATATATTTGAAAAGACATTCTACTGTATACATTGTATAAAAATTCTCATGTGCTAAGAAATTAATACAATCACCATGAAATCAATCACCCTCTATTTCACTAAATGTAACAGATGCACATCAGAATCCCAAAGGTCTCCATTATAAGCACAACTAACCAAGTTCTCACGGCTACATTTTATTATTCTTTGAAAATTCAATGTGAAACCAGTGACAGACACTATTGAACAGGTGCCATTCAAGCTCCTGATTCTCCACTTGAGGGTGGAGAATTCATCCTCCTGAAGATTGTAGTTTCTTGTTTCATGGGAAATGGGTCATAAAAGAAAATCTGAGCTAAGTTTTGGCTGCTCTAAGTGGACAAAACAGACTAATTATACCTAAAACTTGCTCAACTGATGGCCCAGGGGGCTCTTAAACAGTCTTGCGTGGAAAGAGGAAAAGGTGTTCCATGTTGAACACATGTAGGATAATGGAAGGAGGAGCAGTTTCCCCATGAAAGCCGCTCTGAGTGTACACATAAATATTCTATTTTGTAGGTGTTCAACAGTTTCTCATTTTTCTCACGCATTTAGGTCCTCCTTTTACAGGTAAGTAAACATTCACTTTTTGTTTAAAACAATTTTTTTAGTCATTGGAAATGGTACATTTTACTTTGGGGGCTTTTTATCACAGAGTACTAAAACATGACTGACATACAAAGGGCTGCATATATTTAGTGAATCCAACTTAATGAGCTAGAGATAAATATATAATACCCTTAAAAACATAATTATAATCTATGTCATAGACATATCCATAACTCAAGGTTGACTCTCACCCTCTTCAATAAGCACACTTAACCAGGGCTGGAGAGATGGCTCAATGGTTAAGAGTATTGGCTGTTCTTTTAGAGAATCCAGGTTCAATTCCCAGCACCCACATGACAGCTCACAACGGTCTGTAATCCAACTCTAAGTGATTTAACACCTTCATACAAAATGTAAATGCAGGCAAAACACTAATGCACACAAAGTAAAAATAAATCTTAACCAAAAATAACACTTAACCTAAGTAGTTCAGTGTAAAAAACTGTAGACACTCAGAAGAATATTAGATTTTTTTTTAAAAAAAATTATAGAAGATCTGAAGGTTTATTTTTTTATTTTATTTTATTTTTTTTTTGGTTTTTCGAGACAGGGTTTCTCTGTGGTTTTGGAGCCTGTCCTGGAACTA